>NC_037673.1:154851638-155151638 GCF_003255815.1 Theropithecus gelada
TTGTCTTGCACTTCTCCCGGAGTACATACTCCCTATTTTGGAGACTGCTAGAATAGAATAAGGCCCATTCATTAGCATGGCAACAACTATGTCTGAGATAGCAGAGAGCAGACCACCCCTCAGGGACTCTGCAGTAGCTATTTCAGATCAAATTGAAAGCCCAACAATACCTGCATTAACTTCAGTTAGCACTGAGCTACCAAGGAAAGGAATGCATGTAGATTTTATTTGACGAAACTCCATGACCCAGCACTTAAGAACGATGTAGTTTTGGATACGTTTACTTAATTTCTGCATGCCTTGATCTGTAATCTGTAAAATAAGGGATAGTAACATAAACTACAGCACCGAGTTGGGAGAATTACATAAACAAATGGTAAAATAATGCTTGGCACATTGAAAGTGCTAATGGATGTTGGCCGTTGTTATATTTCAGTTCCAAATGATTGACTATGATTCTCTAGAATGCCATGCTGGATTCTGAGACCAGATCTGTGCTCAGCAACCAAGAGTCCCCTGATTGATTTGCAATGCCTATTATGGACATAGGCTAGGGTTGAGATGGTATGTACCAAGCATCTTATATGAAAAGAGAAATTCTTCCTTTTTCCCTGGTATAAACAATTCATTTGGGTCGTTGCCTTTTTTTCTGCCCATGGATTGTGTGTGAAGGTGGCTGGGTCATCATGGGGGAGATGTCCTTAATAGTTTGGTTGTATCTCTGGGTTGAAAGGCTTCACGTAGTGGAATTATCATGAGTTTTCAACTGTGCCCTACTATAAGGTTAATTCTTCTTTGTATCACACTGTTAGAAAATTTAAAGCCATAAATCATCATCTAGTTAAAACTTTTCTTTGACACGTGGTGAAACTGAGGCCCATGGACATTTTTAAATATAATCATTTAAACCTCGCATACTCCCCAAAGACCTGAGGAAGACTGTAATAGAAAATACAGGTATTACAGAGTGAATATATGGATACAATTTTTTTTTTTTTCCGTGAGACAGACTCTCACTCTGTCACCCAGGCTAGAGTGCAATGGCAAGATCTTGGCTCACTGCAACCACTGCTTCCCGGGTTCAAACAATTCTCCTGCCTCAACCTCCCGAGTAGCTGGGACTACAGGTGCATGCCACTATGCCCGGTTAATTTTTGTATTTTTAGTAGGGACAGAGTTTTGCCATGTTGCCAGGCTGGTCCTGAACTCCTGATCTCAAGTGATACACCTGCCTTGGTCTCACAAAGTGCTGGGATTACAGGCGTGAGCCACTGCGACCAGCCTATGGATACAAGTTTTTAAAGGAAGATGAAAAAAGGAATGAGTCAGAAAACACAGACTGAGGAAAGCTACTGCAATTGGGCATAGTATAGGCTCCAAGCTTGTGAGCAGCAAGGACAAAAGGATAATGTGTCTGCACAGCTTTTTTTAATCCAATAAAATATAACAGGAGACACAAACTTTTTATCCCCTAAATTTGAACTTAGGGAAGAATTTGCCTTGCAATTTTTTTTTTTTAATATCAGAAGCATCATGTCTTAATTGCTGTGGTTATTATGAGAAATTCTACATATAGCTTTTTTAATGTCAATCCTCCATGAAAGAGAATTATGCAGAGAGCACTATTATAAGTCATGTTCTTAAAAGGCAATCTTAGATCCTTGTGGTGTTTAATAGCAGGCCACGTATATGTCAGGGGTAAAACTTTCTGATGATCAGATATGATATGGGAATAAAGGCAGAAAATATTTTAGGGGTGAAGACTGAACATACCTTTTAAACTATTCCTCTACTATATTGCTTGTAACTGGAGTGGTGTGTCAGATAGCTAAGAATTGAGGTTAATAGCTACTACCTAAAATGTGGGTATCCTATATTATTGATTGAAATAAAACCATATGTCTGAGAAAGGGAACATGAATACCGCAGAATATATTTTATTATGAAAACTAAAGATCTGATTTTTGTCTGACTAAATGACTTTCCCTCATAACCACTAACCCCACCACACACATATAAGAAGCTAAAATACCTAAAAGGCCAATACTTTCCTAACATATTGCATAGGATTACTGATACAAGTTTGGGGGACCAAAGTCTGGCTATTTGTATGGTCTGAAAAACGCCAAGTTAAGAATATACTGTAAAATGATCTGTGTATGCTAATGCCCCAAGCATTTGATAAAAGCAGATGCTAATCATTTCTGAATAAATATACCGTGCCTTAGACCTCAAAGAGTAACCACAGATAAAAAATTTAAAGACTGCCATGTCCCACTCAAAATCACTAAACACATAAGGAAACAAGGTATTATGAATGAGTTGGGAGGAGCAATAAGCAGCAGAAAAAGACCCCCAAAGACTTCAGATATTGTAACTACCATATACTGAGAATGAAATCAGAATTTAAAATATTTAAATAAATAAAAGAGTAAATAAAAACAGTAATGATAAATCAGAGACTGTAAAACTCTTGAGTAAATTTGAAAAATAAAGCAAATAAAATTTCTTGAAAAATATAATTATTGAAAAAAACCTTAATAGATGGGTGAAATTACAGATTAGATACTATTAAAAAGAGAATTAGTAGACTGGAGGATGAACCTGAAGATACATAGAATGCAGCACAGAGAAACAAAGAAATGGAAATGTTAAGAAAAATAGTAGAGTAAGAAAGTTGAATCTGCACCTAAAAAAAGTTCCAGAAGAAGAGAATGAGAGAGAATGTAATATTGGAGGAGATAATGACTGAACATTCTCTAGAATTAATGAAAGACATGGATTCTCAGATAAAAAATGCATGATGAACAGAATAAATAAAAATAAATTTATGACCAAACATACAGTGGCAAAACTTCAAAATATCATCACAAAGAGATTCTAAAGCAAACAGGAAAGAAGCCTCTGATTATCTATAAATGAGAGGTAATTAAATGAAGATTGACTTTTAATACAAACAATGGAGGCCAGAATGATTTCTTCGAAGAGTGAAAGGAAATACTCATTAACCTAGAATTATGTATCCAATGAAACTATCTTTCAGGAATGGATGGCCAGGTGTGGTGGCTCACACCTGTAATCCCAGCACTTTGGGAGGCTGAGGTGGGTGGATCACCAGGAGCTCGTGACCAGCCTGGCCAACATGGCAAAACCCCATCTTTACTAAAAATACAAAAATCAGCCAGGCATGGTGTCATGTGCCTATAATCCCAGTTACTCGGGAGGCTGAGACAGGAGAATAGCTTGAACCTGGGAGGTAGCGGTGTGGAGATTGTGGTGAACAAAGATTGTGCCATTGCACTCCAGCCTGGGCAAAAGATCAAGACTCTGTCTAAAAAAAAAAATTAAAAAAAGTGAAATAAAGAATCTTGCTGACAAGCAAAAACAAAGTGTTCACAAGCTATCTACAATTCTTAACAAAATAACTTCTAAAAGATGAACTTCAGAAGGAAAAAGAAAATCTCAGAAAAAAAGAACGAAATAAAGAATACAAGCAGTTCAAAAAATACAAGAAAGGAGAAAAAGGAAATCCACATATATAAAAACAGGACAAATAAAAAACACTAAGGTAGCAATAAATCCAAATATAATTGTAGTAATTTGATCATAAAGTGGACTAAATGATCTAGTTAAAGTATAAATGTTTTCAGACAATTAAAGAAAAACAGCACTAAAAGCAAAGCAAAACCCAGATTACTTTGTTTAAATGAGACTAATCTAAAATAGAAGGGCATAGAAAGGTTGGAAATATCAGGATAGGAAAAGATATAGCAGACAACCAAAAGAAAGCTTGTGTAGCTATGTTAATATAAGACAAAAATAGGGCTTAAAGATTACTGCTAATAAAGAACACTACAATTGAGATGGAAATGTTCCAATTCATCGGGGAAAGATAATATTCTTAAGTTTGTGTGCATCCAGTAATAAAATTTCAAAATATATATGGTAAAAATGGTCACAATTACAAATAGAAAGTAACAAACATCACAAAGGGAAATTTAATAAAACTTCTCTCAAAAATTTATAGATCAAGCAGACAAAATAGTAAGAATACAGAATATTTGAATAACATGACTAATAACATTAATGTAAGTATCACATATAGTACTATCACCTATCAATCAAGAATACTCATTTTTTTGAGGATACATGTAACATGAAAATTGACTTTCTACTGAGTCATAAAGCATGTTTCAATGAATTTAAAAGAACCAACATCCAGAAAAAAAAAATCTGGACCATATAGATACTGATTCATACAGACCTCATTCTCTTACCATAGAAAGAGATAAAATGAACCTTGTCTTCAAAACACTTTATATATAGAAAGTAAAAAAAAATTAGAAATAACTCATAGGTCAGAAAGGTAAATTATGGTGGACATTAGCAAATTCTTGGACCTGAACAATAACAAAAGCACTACATATAAAAATTTGTGGGCTATAAGAAAGGTGTTACTAGAGGAAAATTCAAAATTTCTATTATATTTGTTTTTAATAGAAAAGGAAAAAGGCCAAAATTCATAAGCATAGCATCTCATTTAAGTTAGAAAAACAATAACAGAAAAACATAAAATAGAAGTGAGAAACTATTAAAGCTAATAAAGATATTAATTTAGAAGATTGCTTTGAAATTTTTTCTAATGCTAGCTGTGGAGGTAGTCTCCAGTGCTGTTCATTGGGTATTTCTGCTTCTGGACAAATGGTAAAGTGACATTTCCCCTGGTCTTGGAGCCACATGTGGCTTGCACTGAGGTTTAGAGCTAGGATCTCTGCTAGTAGTGTTACTTTGATTTCTATCTGTAATTACTACTTGAACATATATATCCCCAGAGCTCTCGGTGGGAGGATGCCTGTGGTTTGATGGTAGGACTAGGGTATTTTAAGATTCCTTAGCCATAATATTATATAGTTGGAGGCCAAATAAACCTAATTTCTAACACTTTTCATCAGTGTAATTCTCCAATTTAGCTAGCCTAAGCTCATGACTGATCTCAGTAGAAAACATTTATCTTTGTTCCCAGTATTGTCAAACATGAATTAGTTCATTATCAGCTAACATATTTTGAGTGCTTACTATTAACTAAGCAATATCGTAAGCATCTTACATGAATTATATAATTTAAGTCACAGGAACCCAATTTTAAGCAGATTCTATTATAGTACTTCTTTACAGTGGAAAGCAGGAAGTTTAAGGAACTTGCTGGTAAGTAGAACAGTTAGCAGTGCATCATTTCTCTCTGACTCTGGAGATGGTGCTCTAAACCTCTATGCCACATTGCTTATTGTATATCTTAGATTGTGATCATCCCATTTTTCTTTTAGGACAGTGGGTGGTGGTGGTTTTCTTATGGTGGAAGATGTACGCTAAGTAAAGATGCGTCCTAGGAAGAACTTGCCATTCTCCTTTACTCAAGCTTATCTTGCCTGAAAACAGCAATTTGAGACACTGGTTCTTAGTATGTATCTTCCCTCCTCAGAAGTCAAACTGGGAAACTGACCTCGTGTGGCTGCAGTGCTTGTTTCTCTTACAGGAAATACAAAGCCTTTGGTAGAACCTCAGGGGACATCAGATAGAAAAGCAAGTACGGGCTGATTTGGGAAATTGGTGCTATAAGCTCCTCAGAATCACAAATGTAGGGTTTCCTTAATTAGAGAGGTGGCCCTCCAATCAATATTCTTGCTATTCCTTGCTATGCCATTCTCCTTGCTTTCCAGCCAGTCACTCTGGGGATTTTCAGCTGACGGCGGTGCAATTCTCCTGGGGCTACACAAGGAACAGAGGGGGAGAGAGAGCATAATTTGTTGGCCTGTTATATGGGGTTGCTAAACCACAGGATTGCATTCATCAAAGCCAGCATAGCTCCCCCCAATTTTATATGCAGAATGCATGTTACATGGTTCACTTAGGAGTGACGGCAGGGTGCTGCAGCTATGCTGAAGCATTGGAAATATTTAAGCGTTTTGAGTCTTTTTCCTTTCGCTGTAAGAAGAGAATATCCAAAACTCCAAGTAGGAAACCACTCTGTCCCAAGACCTGAACTCTGCTCAGATGTCTGTTAGCTGCTGCTTAGGAACATGCAAGTATTTGAAGAAGAACAGTGGAACTTTCCTATTGCTATGGGAATCTGAAATTAGTTTGAACTTTGTTTATCTGTCTTCCTACCCAATAAAACAGAGGTAAGAAGAAGGAAAACAACACCACATTTCTTCCTAATATTTATTTAATATCATGTTAGGCACTAAATGATAATGCATTATCTCATTTAATTTTCAAAGCAGTCCTACAAAGCAGTTCTGTGGCTGTTGCATCCATAGCCTACATGTGAAGAATTGAGGATTTGAATGGCAGAGTTCAGTTGTCCACATTCCCACAGGAATTGAACTGTGGTCTTACTTGGGAGCCCCTTTTCTGAACCATTGATTCCAGTTATGTTTCCATGGAATTAGGAATTTCCATTCCAGATTTGATTAATCAGGATTCTTTCACGATCCCTGCTGCTGGTATGTGTAGAATAAAACTAATTCATCTTAAGGCATGGTCGAAATAGGTCACCTAGGCTATATTTACGGGGATAATGTAATTATAACAATTTTCAGGAGTTGTTCAGCCTTCTCTAAAGTAAACATTAGTGAGGAAAGATAAGTTAGGGGCCTGAATTAGCCAGATTGGATCGGTTTCACTGGCTTGATGCATAATTCTCTAGTTCTCTTTTCTTAAGTAAACACAGCTGTGATGTACCAGCACATGCCTTGGTATGCCAGAATCCAGAGGTAAGATGGAAGTTCTTAAAGAGAAGCCTAGAAACTGTGTTTATCATCTTGTCCCTTGCTACCTTGCCTTAGGACCATGTATTTATTTGGCATAAAACTGAAAAAGAAAACACAAGCTCAGCTAAATGGTTCCTTTGTAACCTGGAGGCAAAGACCTTGAGTAATGACCTCAAAAGAGTTATATCAATAAAACAATCCCTTAAAATACCTCTATAACTTGAGTTCTTTCCTGTTGTTGTTAAAGAATGAATTGGCATATGATTTCACTTGCTCCCCATATTGGGATCATGAATATCCTAATAAAATGTCAGTTTACTTTCCGGAAGAGTATTGTCCAACACTGAACACATATATGATTCCTGAAACTTAGTCTTCATTTAGGAAGTCAGTTAATGCTGATCAAAGAGCATGTCAAGAGAAGCAGTGAAGAGAAAGGAAAACAGAGGGAATTGAGTTGGAATAGGGGTGAATTTATACACTTCAGCATCAGGGTTTGAAACTGTGAAATTCACCAACTATTCATTGAGGACTTCCTCAATGTAAGGGATTGATGCTCTGCATTGGGGATAAAAACGTGGGTCTGTTGGCTCTCAGTGACTATATCCTGAGATGAATGAAGTTTACGACTGAGTAGTTTAGCCTAATGCCTATTTTTAAAAAGCACTTACAGAACTGTCTGATTAAAGAGTGTTTTTCCCTGTGCTAATGTTAACATAGGCAAAAGAAGAAACCAATTACATATTGAATGGCAAATAGAATTCCTTTCATGTGATAATACTGATCAATTGATACAGTCAGTTTTGAAAAGATGATTGAGGCCAGTCTGGGCTTGATTAGTGATATCTATCGTAGGCATAGAAGGGGAAGGTAGTGGCATGAAAATAATATATTTGATATCCCTGATGTAAATTGTATGATTTGAGCTATGTCTGTTTCTCAAAGAGCTTTTTCACTGTTTCACAGCAGTAACTGAAACTCTTGCCCTTTATTTACTGATTGTTTTATATTATTATTTTTTCTTAGTAATAAAAGCTAACATGGATTGGGTTCTTAGTACATACCAGGAAGTAAGTTAAATACTTTGTATACAGCATTGTATTTATTCCTATTTTACAGATAAGGAGAGTGAGACCTATTCTCTAGAAACTGAACCAAGGTGCTTTGGTTTCCAAAGTCTATGCCTCGAATCGCCACATTTTTGTGATGCACTCTTCTTGGGGTTCTATGAGATGTTTCATGCTTTTTCTTGTCATGATTTTAGGAGAACATCTCTCCTGAGAAACCAGAGAAATATTGAAGGACCCTTATATAACAGAAACACGGAGAACCAAAAATGCAAAACACAGACCTAGAGCAAACTTGACTGTAATTGTGCTGCTAGCCACAATTTCCTAGGTTCAGTAAGCCACGGGCTCATCAAAAGGCATTGGCCTACTTAGTGAAGGGCCTTCTTGAAGATCTATTGTATATCCTAAGATGTGGAGATTTAAAATTTTACTTTTCTTAGGAAATACCTTAAAACCATAGAGGACACAGAATGGGGATTGTCTTAGTTCAGGCTGCTATAACAAAGTACCATAACCTGGGTGGCTTGCAAATGATAGAAATTTATTTCTTAACAGTTCTGGAGGCTGGAAGTCTGAGATTGGAATACTGGTGTGGTTGGGCCCTGGTGAGGGTCTTCTTCTAGCTTGTAGACTGCTGATTTCTTGTCATATCCTCACATGGCAGAAAGAAAGAGAGCTCTCTGGGGTCCCTTTATAAGGGCGCTGATCTCTCATGAGAGCTTCACCCGAATCATCTAGTTACTGCCTCCCATGCCCCCAAGGACTCTACGTCCTAATACCATCACATTGGGGGTTAGGATTTCATTGTGTGGATTTTGGGGGGATACAAACATATCAGCCCATTGTAGAAATATAGTGATGGTGGAGGGGTGCTTAGAAAGCTACATGCCGCGGTGAACACAGGTCAGAGGAGAACACGGTTGTCACAGAGGGAACAGTGTTCATTCACTTCTTTATTCAATTGCTCATTTATCCAACAAAAACACACGGAGTACCTACTTTGCTCTAGACACTGTGCCAATGCTGGGGATATAGGTTCCTGTTCATAGGGAAGTCTCTGAAGGGAGGAGGCAAACTCTAAAAATAAATGATATATTTACAGATTTTGCCTAAGGTTGCTCTGACTCTCACCCTTTCCACTTAAAGAGTCAGCTTTCTTCTTATTTGATATCTTTATTATTATGACACTCAAATCACCATTCTAATTCTAAACTGCATTGATGAGACATGAAAATACATATGCATCATATTAAGTAAAGAAAGGTCAAATACAATATTTTATATACAACATGATCATAGGCCTGTAATAATTATATGCATGGAACAGGATGACCTAGCTTGAAAATGTTTCTGAAGATGTTGAAACATTTATGAGTAGAAGCTTGAAAAAAATAACCTGTCATTTAAAAGCTGCAAAGGTTTTCTGTCTCATAAGAAAGTCAGCTTTCCAAACTTCACGGGTCAGACTGCTGCTTTATTCTAGAAAAATCACTGAGTTGTCTTAATGCTATCCATAGGTAAAGCAAGAGCCCAGCTGTTATTTGGAAGGCTTGCAGAATCACAGGTGGGAAACCAAAAGCTCTATGTGGTCATGTACATTTTTCCCTATATATGAAGCAAATCTCCTTCGGTTTCTTATTTCGGTGTGAGCTAAGACAACACTGTGCCCTGACTCTGGTTACCTGTATCTGGGGTGGCCTGGGGATTATTATTTGAACTGCTGCCTCCCAGGGAAGTGACTACAAGGAGTATATGCGGATAGGGTCTTCCTCTCATGCTGGGAGAATCAGACTGGGCTGGGAGTAGTTGATACCCATTCCATCCCAACACAAACCTCACCCTCACCCACAACCCAGAATCAGTGCACTTCTCAAAGTCTGGATCAGCAGATCTCAAATAAGACACCAGGACTGGACTGGACTGGACTGTTGGTGTCTGATTTGAGATCTGGTGATCCAGACTTTGAGAAGTGCACAGATTCTGGGTTGTGGGTGAGGGCGGGGTTTGCATTGGGATGGAATGGGTATCACTGCTGTTGATCATCCTGGTAAGGAATGCATCTCCTAGGAATAAAGATTATGGCCTGGGCTGAGGGAAAACATCTTTTTTTCCTTGGAGACATGGCTCTGAGATCTGGACTATAAGAAAAGGAGATGCGTTTGACTACACTCTCAGTTGAGATCAGGTTGGGAGGTATCTTAGGGGTTCCCAGAAGCAGGATCTGGGCCTCATACTAGGTCTAGAGGAAGGTTTTTCTCTGTGTTGTAGTTTCCTTCTGTTCTTCCTGGACTTCACATACAATCTTGTTAATAGTTGGAGCCAGGTCCTAATACTGCTGTAGGAAACTGAGGGAATTAGTCCTGAATCTATTAGTCCTGAATCTGCTTTGAGGATTCAGGACTAAAGAGGAGGCTCACCTCTCCTTTCCCTCTGAAGCCAGTGTGTTGGAGCCAACTGCAGCCAAAGAGACATCTGGGGCCCTACAACCGCAGGAGGGGCAGGCTGCTGTGAAAGCTCATGTAATTGCCACCTCCTCTTCCCAACCCTCCACTACCCACCAATTGTCCTAAGTCCAGAAAGGTGAGGGAACCTTCAGAAGGAGCGGGATAGATGCTAAGATCTAGCAGTCAAGCTAGGAAGGGTTTGGAGACCTGGATGGGCAAGAAAAAAAAAAAAAAGACAGAAAGGAAAAGAAAGGGATGGTAAATGAAAAAAAGTAAGAGGGTTTATAGAGAACTATTTTTGCCATTTAATTTCTATAGTTATAATATTGGTTTTACAATAAATCAAGAAGGCATGGTGACACTATTATTGTTACTCTACCATCTATAAATGTTGTAGTCCCTGGGCAAAGAAGGGTTAAAAATTTGACATTAACTCGGTCAACTAAAGTCCAGCATAAAAACTGGAGGTGTGTCATCTGTTATGATCTCTTTCACATCAACCTACTAATTGAATTTTTTTCATGCCCCAGGTGGGAGCTTCTTGTGTTTTAATATATTCCCGAGGCCCTTTGTATAGTTCTTGTGAGTCTCAGCAGGGGAGCATGCTGGTCAGTTAGCACCGCCAGCCTTATGAAGAAAAATCACTGAATTCTTACTATGATTTACACAATAATTTTCATTTTATTTCTTTTTAGAATACAAAGAACATACTTGTGATTCTAAATTAAGAGATATCAAAGGTAAACAGTGAAAACACTGCCTCTGATGTATTTCCAGCCTTCCAGCTTTCCTCTTCAGAGACGATTCTGTTACCAATTTGTCATGTATTTTTCCAAAGGTAGTTTACGGGTACATAAGCAGATTCCTCTCTCTCTGATATTCTGCACATTGAAATGTTCCTCTTGAGCCTGGGACTCTGCTAAGCATTTTACATGCTTGGTGTTATTCAAATCTCATCATCAACCTATGAGTAGTTACTCAGGTAATGTTAACTGAGACTCAGAGATGGTGGTCTGCTGGGCTGGCTTCTACCAGCTTGGGTGAGTCAATAGTTAAACTGTTAGGAATTTTGTGATCTGGGTTGACCACAGGTTAGTAGCTTGAAACTGGCCACAGTGGGAGCATTTGCATCTGTGGAGATTGGCAAGTACTACAAATTGCATTCCCTCCCTCCACAGCTGGTTGTTCCATGTTTACCAGCACACTACTTCTTAGAGAGGTTAAGTGACTTGTTCAAAATCACAAACAAAAGGTGGCAGATTCTGGATTTGAACTCGGCCATCTATGACTCCAGGTCCTGTGCTCTGAGCCAGGATCACACTGAAAAGTAAGAGCAAAATGAACTTGAACTTCCCAGTGCCAGTCCTGGCATTTTTCTCTGCACTCTCCAGACCCAGTCTGCCTTAGACAATCTCTCTCTCTCTCTCTCTTTTTTTTTTTGGAAACCGAGTCTCACTCTGTCGCCCAGGCTGGAGTGCAGTGGCACGATCTCAGCTCACTGCAAGCTCCGACTCCCGAGTTCACATCATTCTCCTGCTCTAGCCTCCCAAGTAGCTGGGACTACAGGTGCCTGCCACCAAGTCCGGTTAATTTTTTGTATTTTTAGTAGAGAAGGGGTTTCACTGTGTTAGCCAGGATGATCTTGATCTCCTGACCTCGTGATCCGCCCGCCTCAGCCTCCCAAAGTGCTGGGATTACAGGCGTGAGGCACCACACCCGGACCTCTCTCACTTTTTAAACACTTTCATTTTTATGATTAGGGTCTTTTTTTTTTCCCGAGATGGAATTTCGCTCTTGTCACCCAGGCTGGAGGGCAATGGCGCAATCTTGGCTCACTGCAACCTCCACTTCCTGGGTTCAACTGATTTTCCTGCCTCAGCCTCTCGAATAGCTGGGGTTACAGGTGCCTGCCACCACACCCAGCTAATTTTTGTATTTTTGGTAGAGACGGGGCTTCACCATGTTGGCCAGGCTGGTCTCGAACTCCTGACCTCAGGTGATCCATCTGCCTTGGCCTCCCAGAGTGCTGGGGTTACAGGCATGAGCCACCATGCCCGGCCGGTTAGTGTCCTAATACTTTGTTTTCTTCTTATCATAAAACTAATCCTTGCTTATTGCAGACAAGCTGTAAAATGGAGAGACATATGAAGAAGATAATAGCCACTACCCAGGAAATAACCAGTGCTAACATTTTGTCACCTTCTATTGACTTCGACCTTTGTGTTACTGTTCACTTGAACTTGATCCCTATTTGGTGCCTCTGTTTTGCCTTTGGACTTCTTCCTCTCTGATTTGCACCTTGATGTTCCTTAGTACCTTTCACCTTGTCTGTACACCTGGAAGTCCTAGCTGTGACATGGACTGCAATTAACCCCATTTTAGAGCAGTCATGTCAGGGATCAACATGTAAGGTGAACAGACGATGTAGTCAGCTTTATTCTTGACCCATACCCAGCATGGCGAGAGGCTCACAAAGTAGGAGGCGCCAGGAAGCCAAAACCAGGGGAGGAAACTACTGACTCCTGCAGCCTGATTCACCATCATTAGGATGTGTGTGTCTCTTGAGTGGAATGGAGGACAAAATCACACACACTATTTAAATTGTTATTTCTCTCCCTCTCATTATTCACTCCCCATACCAGCTCATGCACAGTCATTGAATTTATGTAATTTAAATGTGCAAATGATGTGTTTTCTCTCTCATAAAGCAGAGAAGCCAGAAGAGCGGAAACACTTAGCCTTCTGAAACATTGACAATGGGTTGCTCAACATTAGTGTATTGTTAACTGTAACAGCTAGCAGAATATTATATTTTGCCTCTGGAAGCATCTGTAATACAATATCTGGTTGTGTGTGTGTGTGCGCGCACACGTGCGTGTGTGTTTCACTATATATATAAAATCAGAGTAACTAATTCTGCATCGGGTAAATGGATTAGGAGGAGTTAGAGGAGCCATTTTCTTCATGACATTTCAACAATGAGCACAGGCTGTCCCGAGAGGCAGAGCCTGTCCTTGGCTCTGGGCTATGCGAGCCCTCTGGGGTCTGAGCACCAGTGATACAAATTGTGCCAATCTGCTAAAGCAGACCTAGCTTCCCAGTGGTTTTGTGACTGTCGCCTGCCTCTGCATCTCTTATAATGAAATGGTTCTTGGACAGCTGGGTTATCAGCAAAGAGCTATGTAGGAAGTGCCCTGCCCAATTAATCAGATGTCATTCTGACCAGATTTCTTTAGCACATTGCTTCATGGTAAACAACAGAGTATTAATAAACTAAAATCAAAAAGAGACAAAGGAGAAAGGCATCATTTTTATGTATACTTGTCTTAAGGCGTATTTTTCCATTTCTGAAACTTGAAAAATAACCATCTGGAAAGAATCATATTATAGACAAGGCATGTCATGACATTTATAGCAAATATTTTTGCTGTGAGGATCAGTATTCTCTCATTGCCCCATCAACTGCCATATAATCAGATACCCATAAAGTATTCAATAAATAGAGAGTTCCAGCAATAAATCAATAGTACAGGAATATGTTTTAAGTGTTCATATTTTCCTTTGTTTATCCTTCTTTTTAAACACACAGTTTTGCATCTCAAACCTCTTTTAGCATTCGTATTTGTTTCTTTGCCTTTCAGCCACCTCTCAGGCAAATGACATTAAACTGCACCACTGCGAAGAGATCCCTGGCATAAATAAATGTATCAGGAGGTCAAGAGGTCAAGAGCATAAATGAGGCAAAGATTTCAAAGAAATCACCGAACAAATGATTTATAAATCATGGGAAACACTGCTCCAGCCATAAAAGAGAAATTAAATTTATACATCATGAGCTTCAGGACGCTTTGGGTTCTGGTGGGTAACTGGGTTAGAAATGGAAGAGCTTATGTCATCCTGTTGTTGGTTCGGAGCCTTGTTATAGCAGCATTTACCCCAGGACGCTAAATCAGGAGGACTGAGATTAAACCCTCCCTCCCTCCTTCTGTGTCTCCAGAAACATTTGCTTTTACCTCTGACCTGAAATTCCCACTGCACCAGGCTCAGCTCTGGAGTGGAGTGGGAACCAATTCACTGCTGGGCAGAAATGATCATACCTGTGTGTGAAGATGGGCACTGTCATGCCTCCCATCTGTTGGGGAAAGGCTGACAGCCTCCTACCTTTGTCTTTAGGAAAGCAACACAGAATTATAGCATCTGCCCTGGCTGGCCAAGGAAGCTGTGAAACCACAGACTGCTGGAACCTAACAGCTCAAGCATCTATAGGAGAGAATAAAAACGAGCCAGGCTCTGTAAAAAGAACAATAATACTTTATGCTATAATGATCTGTAATGGGAAGCTGTCCAGAACTTTTACAACTTAAAAATAAGCCTCCTTTTTGCCATATTTTCTTGAAAGACGTGCTATCTAGCCATTCCTCTTTTCTACTCCCCCTCCACCTCTTGTCCTATTATGTTTGGGAAAATATCAGACTGGAAACTGTAAAGCTTGAAAGTGTCCATTTCTTTTAGCTTTACATGAATTCATGAAATGTACACAATGATCTCTATATAAAACTGCAGTAATTTAATGGGGAACTTGCCGAAAACACACTCAACTGGGAACGTCACTTCCGAGTCAAACAGATGTGAAGCAGCAAATGACACCATGAGCAGCCATCAGACTTTGGAATTGATTGCTGTTCTTTATGACCTAACCGATGGAGACTTAAACATGGGGCTCATTTTAAAGTTTTCCTGGAAACAAATTTTGCTAATCCCACTCAATGAAAACAATATGCTAGTTCTGAGCTTGAAATACAGATTTGTGGTGATGACAGAGAAAAAACAATATACTGTGTCAAGATTCTTATGCTTTCACAATCCAAAGTAGGATTTCAGAGGAGCTCTAAGTTTCTTTCCTTCCTCTCTCTATTTCCTTTTTCTTTCTTTCCTTCCTTCTTTTCCTTCCTTCCTTCCTGCCTCCTTCCCTCCCTCCCTCCCTGCCTCCGTTCCCTGCCTCCCTTCCTCCCTTCCCTGCCTCCCTATTTTCCTTCCTTCCTTTCCTCCTTCCTTCCTCCCTCCTTCTCTTGCTTCCTTCTTCCTTTCTTTTTCTCTTTCTTTCTTTTTTTCCTTCTCAAGCTTTTCTCTTTAGCTTTTAGGTATTTGCAAGAACGAGATCTTTGGGGGGGTCAGTAAATTGTTGGTCATGTGCTTTACTTCTTAAATGTCTTAAGACACTATTTACTGAAGCATTTGGGAGAAGGAAATGTAAAAGGCATTTTTTTCCTTGAGCTTCTTTTTCTAGTATTCTAAATTTAGGCATATGTTAAAGGACATTTAATCCTCAGCTTGTGGATGCATTTATGCTTAAATCATCAAAATTGGATTTGGAGTCAACTTGCTTAATGATGAGTCTCTACAATCCCCCTTTTCTTTATAACTGGGAAGTTGAGTTTCATGGGTGAGGCCACAAACTCATGTTGTGTTTGGAATTCAGGTTCCTAAGAATTGGTTGGCAAAACCTCCACTGTTGGAAAATATTTGCAAACTATGCATCCAACAAAGGCCTAATACCCAAAGGTCTAATATCCAGAATCTGTATGGAACTTAAATAAATCAACAAGCAAAAACCAAACAACCCTATTATGGTCATTACCTGAGTGATGAAATAATCTGTACACTAAACCCCTATAACACACAATTTACCCATGTAACACACCTGCACATACACCCCTGACCCCAGCCTCCCACCCCTGCCAAAAAAAAAAATAAAAAGAATTATGGAGTAATGTCATGCAGACTTGGGTGAGGCAGGCTCTATTGAAGCAGCTGTGGTTCAAGTAGACATTGATAAGCATGTCTATTATGCTTCTAAGTTTCTAAATCTCCACAGTGTGTCTAAACCAATAGTCTTAAGACTTTCCACTGTAATTCCTAGGAATAAATACATTTTAAAATTTCATCCCAACATTCATATATGTGTTAATTATTGAAGCAATGCTTCCCCTTATTACATATAATACACTCTAATATTTCCTTTATTATTTCTTTCTATCGCAATTCATTCCGTTAAATAAAAGCATCCTGGTCTTGGCTCACTAAAAAAATAAAATAAAATAAAATAAACCAACAACCAACCAAACAAACTTTCCATGTTAGAAGGATACTTTGTTTTTCCTACCTTGGAATCACCCTACATATCCCAAGGGTCCATCTATTCTTCAAACCATTCCTTTTCACAAATGAATTGCGTATATAAGGATTATAAAAATAAATTATCTCACATCAGCTCCATCTACTTTTCTCTGTCATTTTTTCACTTTAAAGAGAAGCAAGTCTGAGAGAAATGTTTGAGATTTTGCAAAGATTTGAATATGACACTGAGAATTTTCCAATGGGTTTTCAATTTTCATAGCAATTGGCAGAATTATGTCTCCATTGATTAATAAAGTCAAAAAAGGAGTGTGTTAATTCACATCTTAGCAAAAATATATAAAGTATATGTTTGGGAAGAACTTGTTAAACATAGGACCAGGCTAGTGATTAGTACATTTGCATTTTCGGAGGAATTATTAGGAGTTTTGAATGGTTTCTGTAGAGCCTAGGTTGGTTGTCCTTTTAATGTCATCCCACACAGGGTACCAGTATTTTCAGACTCAGATGCATGTCTCGTTTGAGCTTAAATGTAATGTCTGTTGCGCCAAGGAAGTGCAGAGACAATCTCTGCGGCCACTAAAAGAAACTGCTGACGTTGTTACATTTAAATTTTTATTTGTTTTCACAGAAATGAGCAACTTGTACAGCCATATTTGCCTTTTCTGGCCCATTGGCTTTTGATCACATCTCATGACTTCTTCAGCCCATGACATTTTGCTTACACTGATGAAGTTGTAATCTTAAACAAGCAAATGGAAAGAGGGTTGAGATCTCTTGTAAACAGACTGTGTGATGGGGTCCATCTATTTTTAAATGACTGTTATGGAACATGTAACACACACATGACGGGCAGAGTGACCATAGAGTGAGAGCCTGAGTACAGAATAGGTAATGAATAGGTAATGTAGTAATTCAGTAATACTCTCTGACTTCAGAGATATGAGACATAATTCCTCAGGGCCTGTTTTAAAGAATAGAGAAAAACCTTTTATATTTAGGGTATCATGTACTGAGAACTGAGCTTTAAGAGTTCTCGGCATTATGTTTTTCCTGTTGTTGTCTAACTATGTGCTCCCTCAACTTCCCTTTGTCCTGCTGAGAATCTTATCTGATTTGTAGTGAAATCAACTAGAAATAAAGCCTCTGCAGTTCAGAGTTCAAATCCTGTTTCAGCCACCGAGTAACTGTGGGACCTTGTGTGAGTGAGCTGAGCTCTCTGTGCCTCGATTCGCTTCCTTGTAAAATGGTAAAAACAATATTATCCACCACACAGACTCATTGAGATTGAAGTACGTGAAAAGCAGAAGAGATGTCTGTATAGGGTTAACACTTACTAAATGTTAGCTGCTCCAGTCATTATTATGGTGATGGTGGTTTAGCAAAGTGGGCCAGTCCATTCTAATATGATTCTAAACTGGTTAAGTGTGAATTACTAAAATTACTAACATACTCCCAAATTAAGGCTTTGACATCCCAAAGCAAATCACAAAGAAAAGCAACTAGTCGTGTATTGGGTGGTACTGGTGGAAGCACCATTATTTTATTATTGGAAAGCGGAGTGAAAATCTGATATGGAGGGAAGAACGCTGGATTATGATGAGTTGGATCATGTGCCACTAAGAAAAGTGTGACCTTGGGCAAATCATATGCCCTCCCTGAATCTTGTCAGCCAAGTGAGAGTGGGAGTGATGAGACCCACTCTGTGCGCTGCCCAGGGTTTTATGAGATCCAATTAGAAGAAGCATGGGCCCAGGAAAGCACTCTGAAAAGATGAATGTGCTGTTCAGGCAGGAGGTGATGCAAGTTGAATGACAGAGCAGATTCCTGCCCATCAATCCTGTACTTCCGCTGGTTACTCTTCCAGCCTGGGATGCTGGAGGATGGCCCGACTGCAAATTCCAGGGCACGCACATGGCCTGTTGATTGCAGTGGTGCCTGCTGTGCAAAAGGAGCCAGGGTACATTTGTATGTGTCAGTTCCAGGTAGGCAGATAGCTTTGCTTTCGAAATACAAAGGCTTTCCTGGGTGAAATGGGACAAATGGGTAGACCCCAAATACTCCAAAACAGCATCTGAGTGTTTGAAGCATTGTGCCCTTTGTTGTCTGAATGATACTCTAGTAATTTTGTGACGGTGTATTCCTTAGTCAGAGCTGCAGAGTTCAGCAGCCACCCCCTAGTGCCCTGGCAAAGGCAGTTTCTGAAAATGCCAGAAGAGAGAGGAGTTAATGTACAAAGTGGAAGAGCAAAAGCCCAGGGAGCCCAGATCCAAGCCAGGAGACTGTTTTCAACAACGTGAGTGAGAGTGTGCAAGACACAGACAAACAAGGAGGACCAGAAATCGCGCCTATGCCACCAATCCAGACGCAGGAATAAGAGGAGGTAGCCCTGTCGGGGTCCTAATCCATCACTCTTTGGAGGCTGCTCAGCCTGGCTCAGGCAGAGAAGTCACGAGCCTGGCACCAGCCGCTCTGGGCCACCTCCTGGCCTTGGGCAGCAGAAGGGCCTCGGGCTGAACTGTGCCGCCTGGGCCCGCGCTCCTTAACAGATGGCACTGTAAATCTGAAATATTCCACAGGAGAAAGACAAATGGGAATCCGCCGAGAAGTCTTGGAGCCTGGCATACGGAGTGGAATAAATAGAGGCCCAGCATCCTTACCAAGCCGTTCTTTCCTCCTGCTTTTAAATATCACACTTCTGAAGTCATCTCCCCCTGAAACTCCCAGCAGCTGAATAGGCTCATAAACACAGTGCTCTCTGGGCAGAGGGAAACCGAGAACTGAGCCGGTTGCCCCTATGAATCCAGCCGACAGTTAGGTGTGGGGGTGTTTGTCTTGAACTTTCAGATGATTTCACACCTACCCCACTCTAGCTGGTGATTCTGTGCCCTGACCCCCACCGCCTCGTCATTCAGATGTACACAAGCCCTTATCTTCCCCTTCTGAAACATTTGTTGACTGCAGGCCGTACATGAGGCACTGTCATGCATCCAGTCCCTAGCCATGTTTTCCTCCTTTATCGGACACCTCCTCTGTACCATGGGCTGTGCTAGGACTAAGGCCATGAAGATGAGTATGATGGTGTCTTGCTCTCAAGAAGTTCAAAGTTGGGGTTATGGATAGACACTAAACAGTCTTACAAGGTCAAATAAAATGGTTCAAGGGCTCTCCCTGCAGCATGAGAGAGAAACTCTGCATGTACCAATGAGATTCGGAGGCCAGGATCATCCTTTCAGTGATTTGATGACCCCATTTACGACAACTTTCAGCGGGGAAATCTCTGGTTTGAGACTGATAGACATGGTTTTTAAAAAACATATTTAAAATGTTTCTATTGTACACATGCAGAAGATAAAGTTCATCTCTTACCCCCCGTGTGGCAGCTTGGCCTGCCTCCTAGAATGCCAGCAGAATGCTTGTCTTTGGAACATCATGCACACCATTCCAGCTTCGCTGAATGCTCTGCCCCTGCTTCTTGTCTAGGTGCCTCATTGCAAGCTTTCAGCTATCAGAGTAAATAATATCTCTCCAAAAAGACAATATAGTGCAGTGGTTGAGTGTGGACTCTGGAGCAGGTCTGCTGGGGTCAAAATTTGAACCTGCTAATTGCTAGCTATGTGTCCTTGGCCAAACTCCTTAATCAGTTTGAAAACTCTCTGTTAATCAGTTTCCTTATCTTAAAAATGTAGGTTATTACATATCTACCTCATAGGATTGTTAAGAAGCTTAAATAAGAAAATATATGTACTCAGAGCAATACTCAATACGTATTAGCTTTAATTATTCCCTAACATATATCAGTTGGTTCACTCCTATTATTCTCTATTATCTTCTCTTTTAGTTTTCAACATAGCATTTACCACCCTAGGTAATTATGCATGTGTTTATTTACTTGTTAATTATCTGTCTTCCTCAGTAGAAGCTAAGCTTCCTAAAGGCAGATCTTTGGTTCTTTTATTTACCAAAGTATCCTCAGCACTGTACCTGGATAACTCAGTATTGTACATGGATATAGTAAATGCTCAATAAATATTTGTTGAAGACAATAGCAAAGACGTGGAACCAACCCAAATGTCCATCAATGACAGACTGGATTAAGAAAATGTGGCACATATACACCATAGAATACTATGCAGCCATAAAAAAGGATGAGTTCATGTCCTTTGTTGGGACATGGATGCAGCTGGAAACCATCATTCTCAGCAAACTATCACAAGAACAAAAAACCAAACACTGCATGTTCTCACTCAAAGGTGGGAATTGAACAATGAGAACACTTGGACACAGGGAGGGGAACATCACACACTGAGGCCTGCTGTGGGGTGGGGGGAGGGGGAAGGGATAGCATTAGGAGATATACCTAATGTAAATGATGAGTTAATGGGTGCAGCACACCCACATGGCACATGTATACATATATAATAAACCTGCACATTGTGCACTTGTACCCAAGAACATAAGTATGATAATAAAAAAAATTGTTGAAGAAGTGAATTAATGAAGAAATAAATCAAAGCTCAACCCAAATATTCTTGAGTAGAGGGTATATACAGAAGATATAATTAGAGAACATTGTAATGGATATGAGTTTAAAAAAATGGGTTGATCTTCGAAGTATGGGGCTTAGAAATCATTCGGTCTTGGTTTCCTAATAATGGGAAGTTCTGTTTGCCACAGATTCCCCCAAATTTTGACATGATGAAATACTCTTCTGGACATATTCCATTGGGACAATTGTGAAACATAGCATATCACCAATGGGAAAAGTATGTCTGTAGGAAGGTGGGAAGGTTGTGTTGAATCTTCCTAATGAAAATCAATAGCCTAAAAATTGAATTAAGTTGATGCAACTAACTATTCAATCCAACTTGCTCATTAGCAAAAGCACCCAATTTACTGCAGGGATCCCTGTTGCTAAGTTGCCTCAAGAAACAAATTGATTAATGGATTTTCTTTTTTTTTAAAGGCCTTTCAAGTAAGCAGGTCAAGTAGCTACGATTTCATTATGGCCACTCTAGTCAGTGATAGCTGTGCAATTTGGTTCCAAACACTAGTCAGTGATAGCTGTGCAATTTGGTTCCAAACACCCAATTTATAGATTGGTCCAAGCCCCATGGAATCAAGTGTTTGGGGGACTTTGGAAGCCCCCAAGATAGTATTGTCATTAACTATCCTTAAGGCATTTGGAGTCAAGAAGGGAAACAGAAAGCATTGCTAAGAAGCAAACACTTGCCCATTTTATTCAGTGAAATAAACACTGCGGCCAACACACCATACTCCCCTTGTTGCCATAGACTCTCAAAACCCCAATGTGTATTAAAATAATTTGTGAACATCAATAGTTTTCTGACAAAAACTTCTTACATGGAGATGTTGGTTGGGAACCAGCAAAATATAGTCATATGCTGAACAGTGGTCTGGAAATAACAAAGGAGACTATGGTAAAACCCAAAGGCTGAAATTTGTTATGGAAAAGTCTATTTTTGATAACCAAGACTTCTCTTTTTATTTTTTAATTAATTAATTAATTTTTTGAGATGGAGTCTCTCTCTGTTGCCCAGGCTGGAGTGCAGTAGCAGGATCTCAGCTCACTGCAAGCTCCACCTCCCGGATTTACACCATTCTCCTGCCTCAGCCTCCCTAGTAGCTGGGACTACAGGCACCTGCCACCTCGCCCGGCTGGTTTTTTGTATTTTTTAGTAGAGATGGGGTTTCACCGTGTTAGCCAGGATGGTCTCGATCTCGTGACCTCATGATTCGCCTGTCTCGGCCTCCCAAAGTGCTGGGATTACAGACTTGAACCACCGCACCCGACCGACTTCTCTTTTTAAACTTAACTAAGTTTTGAACTGTCTACTTCATCTACTTAAAGTACCAGCATGACTTTACGGGTTTATAACATTAGGACAGTTATCTGACTTTAGTCTATCTGACTTTAGTTTAGTGTTTGTGTGTGTGTAAGTGCATATGTGTGTGTGTACACTGCATACACATAGTTGTGGTACGTGTTGTAGACCAATATAGTAAATATATATAAGACCAGGGAGTAAGGATGGCTGAAAAAAATCCCAAGACTCTACAACAGAAGATGCCCAGAGCTAGGTGCCTCCAGGATCCAGAAAAACTTGATTTTATAAGATAAACCAATATCAAAAAACGTTCCAGAATTTAGAGTTTTCCTCTGCATCTTCAGGTATGGTGGAAAGTCAATAAATGGCAAACTGAAATTTTAACCAAAGAAACTCGAAAAATTTACCGAGGTAGCTTTCTTTAAAGAATGGATAGGCCGGGCGCGGTGGCTCAAGCCTGTAATCCCAGCACTTTGGGAGGCCGAGATGGGTGGATCACGAGGTCAGGAGATCAAGACCATCCTGGCTAACGTGGTGAAACCCCGTCTCTACTAAAAAAATACAAAAAACTAGCCGGGCGCAGTGGTGGGCGCCTGTAGTCCCAGCTACTCGGGAGGCTGAGGCAGGAGAATGGCGTAAACCCGGGAGGCGGAGCTTGCAGTGAGCTGAGATCCGGCCACTGCACTCCAGCCTGGGCGACAGAGCGAGACCCCGTCTCAAAAAAAAAAAAAAAAAAAAAAATGGATAATATCAGGTACATTTTAAAGCTGGAATATCGGCCGAGCGCAGTGGTTCACTTCTGTAATCCCAGCATTTTGGGAGGCTGAGGCAGGATTGCTTGAGGCCAGGGGTTCAAGACCAGCCTAGGAATATAGTGCAAGCTGGTCTCTACGTAAAAAAAATTAGCTGGACATGGTGGTGCGTGCCTGTGGTCCTAGCTACTCAGGAGGCTGAAGCATGAGGATCACTTGAGGTCAAGGCTGCAGTGACCCATGACTGTGACTCTGCATTCCAGCCTGGGTGACAATGTGACAGGATGAGACCCTGTCTCAAAAAAAAAAAAAAAAAAAAAAAGCCCTGAAATAGATTTTATGAGGCTCAACTTTTTTTTAACTTTAATAAACTTTAAAATATTTAATAGTTTCTGACAGAAAAGCTGTAAGAATATTCCAGAGGGTTCCCGTTTATACCACCCTCAGTTTCCCATGTTGTGAACATCACTTTAGTACATTTGTCACAACTAATTAACTAATACTGATACAAGATCTCCTCATTTTGCAGATGAGAAAACTGAGTCCCAAGGGGTTAAGTGATTTGCTCAAGGCAATGGCAGGGGAGGAACCAGGACCCAATTTTTTCAACTGTGAACCAAGGTCTCTTTAATAAACTGTGTTTCTCTATCTTGTGATTTCATATTCTTCTCTTTTGTTACAGATGAGCCTTTAGAAACAAACTTAGTTCAGAAATTCAAGGTGTGAAGTAGATAAAAGCAGAGCCACATTCTGGTTGAAGTACACCCCTCCCCACCACATTCCCTCCCACGGGGCACCCGAGGCATCTTCCAGTGACTCTTAGGGATCAGAGGAAGGGAGTTTGGCAACCTCTCCGCAGTTTGATTGCAGAAGTTGTTACAAGTTTACCATCTGGCACCATCTGCCCTGCGAGGCTTGAGGCGGGGCTGTGACAGAATAAATCACGAGGCAGCCTGAGAAGGGAGGCAGATCAGGTACACAGTTCATTGGTGGGTTGGGCTATTTGATAAGAAGCATTTTCTTAACGCTTTGAGATTAAATTGATTAAAGAAAGGAGTCCGATGAGCATCTTCAAGTTCATACAACTCTCCTAGTTGCATCTTCAGCATTATGTGTTCTGAGGGTAAGGGCGAGATTGGTTGAAAGCAAATTTGAGTACTCTGCAATGTGTCTGCATAGTTGACTCTACCTTTCTCCTTCCTGAGACTACAATGACTTCTTCACCTTTTTAGGTTTTTCCTTTTACCAGTGTGGACTAGAGGAAAAGTGATCGACAAAGTGGCAAGGAGAGAATGAGAAACAGGAGTTATGACATAGGGCCTGACGTGGGAGCTCAGAATCAGAAAATTTGGGGTTCAAGTGCCCAGCCTTGCCTTGTACTATTATAACTGTGTGATTGTGAGAGAATTACTCAACCTGTCTGTGACTCAGTTTCCTCATCTGTAAAACAGAAGTGGTAATCATGGCAACTGCTCTAATATGTTGCTTTAAGAATTAGGTGAGATAATGCAGCTAAACTGTTTTGCCCTGGGGCCTGGGACATTATAAGAACTTCATAAACATTGACGGTTATTACTTTCATTAGTACCATAACTGTCTGTATTATTACCAAGAAGGGAGTTAAAGCCCAAAAATGCATAAGCAATCGTTCATAGGGCAAACCTATCAATCTTCTGCTTTTAGTGCCTTCCCTAGAATGCTCACCTTTTCCCAAGTACTTGCTGTTTTCTTTGCATCTTTTTGATGATTTCAAAATTTAATAATAATGTAACAACATCTCTTATTTATATCGTGTGGTTAAGTTGCCAAAGAAGTTTAACTAATTTTATAATTTTTTTTTCAAAAGAGAAACATTTGATGGCTGGGTGTGTTAGCTCACACTTGTAATCCTAGTGTTTTGGTAAATTGCTTGAAGTTAGGAGTTCAAGACCATCCTGGGCAATAGTGAGACCCCGTTTCTACAAAAATAAATAAATAAAAATATTAGCTAAGTATGGTCTGTAGTCCCAGCTACTTGGGAGGCTGAGGTGGGAGGATCACTTGTGTTCAAAAGTTTGAGGCTGCAGTGAGCCATGATTGTGTTACTGCACTCTAGCCTGGGTAACAGAGTGAGACCCTGTCCTTAAAAAAATAGAAAAAGGAAATATTTGACTTTTAGCAATTTTTAAAGTCAGTCATTTATTAAGGAAGTATTTATTGAGTGCCTACTGTATGTCGGCATTGTTGTAAGCGCTTGGAACACAAAACAAAGAGCCATGCCTTGAGGCTTATCTACACCTAAGATAACATGCTAGTAAATTATAGTATATGTTGGAAAGTGGTTAAAGGCTGTGGAAAAAGGAGGGCAGGGTGAGGTGAGTTGGGAGCACGCAGGCTGGGTTTTGTTTAGTTCTGTTTTTATGTACCAAATGTGACCTCCTAAGAACTCCTGGAGCTCTATGGGGCAGGCTTAGTGTCTGGGGAAAGATCACTGGATGCTGAAATTGCTGATCTTTCAACTTCCGCTTCCGGAGTCTCTGTTCTATTCTCGTCCAATTATGGGGGTCAGCTTTCCCTGCTCTAGCCTCCTGTCCAGCCCGGCTAGTCGACTGTCCCACACAGCCTCATTCCTGGCTGCCCAAGGGGTCTGCTACCAATCTCAGCAGATCCATTCTTTTTGACAGGTCAGAACCAGGCCCACCTAATTATCACCCATAACCCAGCCAGAGGCAGACGAAAAATACCATTCTAGAGCATGGACAATTCCCGTCCTGCCTGTGGTTTTCTAGGATTCTGTGGGCAAATGAGGGAACTTCTGGGTGTTAAGTGGAGGCCCCTGGGTTTTCTAACCCCCTCTTCTAGGAATTCCAGCTTACATTCCCAGGTGAGCTACCAGAACACTCAAGCCCAAGGTAGCATTATCATTAATCTCCCAACCAGGGCTCCTATTAATGTGTCACTGAAACAACCCATTTTCTTATACCAGTCCCCACCCCTTTGATATACTGGACATGTGTCAGAAAAATCAGAGGCCATCCATATCTTATCTTACATTAGGAAGAGTCATGTAGAAATGTCCCTTCATTACCAGGACAGTCATGTCAAAAAGAATCGACTTATTGTCAACGTTTCTAACCTAACAATGTTAATGGAGCCTTTAGACATCCTTTCTCCTCATTTGTTTCTTAGATGCCTATCAAGGAGACAGTTGCAAGAGTTTCCGAGCTCTGGGGAGCCCTGTGTATGGGTATTAAATGACAGCACTCAAGGCTTCTTATTATAAAAGGATGCAGGGCTACATTGGAGGATTGAGATGGTGGGGAAAAGCATGCTTTTGGCATGGTGCCAGGGTGGTGAGTGACTCCAAGCAAGACTTCAGGCTCCAAAGATAGCTATTGTTTCTCCCTCTTCTGCTCTCTCCTTCACAATTTCCTGGCACTGTGTAACAAATATATTTACCGAGTGAAGGCAGCTGTGCCCAGCAGTGTTTAAAATACCTCTCTCAATTCATACATGGAGCCACTCTTTTTTTTTTTTTTCACCCTCTGAGGCAGAGGAGGCTATAGGGGAAGACACCAGTGATTGGAGAATTTTCTGGAGCTCTCAGAAAGTACCTGGCACTGGGCAGGAGGATTTTCAGGTCAGGGCCGACCTTTGAGGAACCAGCTCCTTCCCAACATGCTGGTGGCCAGCCAGTGCTGATCAATAGTAACGAGATGACAGGTTGATATTAGTGAATAAAGCACTAAGCCATTTCCCCTGTAGAAGTTACACAAATGCCTTGTCCTAACAGCATGAAACTATTGGAATTTTTCTAGGAAATGCCCATGGGCTCTTACAGTAAATCTCTTTTGAGTGTGGATAATTCATTCTTCTTTCTTTTAAAGCACAATGAATGTGCTCCTTAGGTCTGTGGTCATCATCAGCCCTATTCACAGGCGGTTGAACTCTGCCCAGTCAGCATGATTCAGAAAGACACAGCTATCCGTGGTGTGCGGAGTACTTTCATATCCTTCGGTGGGTATTTGGCATTGGAGGACTGCTCGGCACCCACATACCCTTCCAACCTAGGACATGGAGGAAGGCAGTGCTTGCCTCCCACTTTGGAAACTGACAGTGTCTCAATTTCCCTCTCCCCAATCCCTGGCAGCTGGAGAGTAGACTCATGATCTAGGCTCAGACAACTGGATGTTCCTCCCTGGGCCTTTGGGTTATGAGCCAGGATGTAAATTCGGAGGTAATTAATTATTCATGGTGGTGGCTGCAACTTTCTGTGAGGACCTTGGTGTCTAGCAGTGACTATGTTCTGTGCAGGCGTTCCTTTTGCAAGTAGCTGTGGGGCCCTTGGATACTGTGTGTTTTCCAGCCTTTGGATTGGTAGTTTGAGTAACCTGATAACCTTCTAAAAATACCTTTCTGCTTAAGTTATCCATAGTTGGTTTCTGACCACTAGAACTGCTTTATCTTATTGAGGTCCCATTCAGCACAGAGGGTGTAGGAGGCCAGATATCCCTTTCTAAAGGACAAAGCTGAGGTTCAGTAAGCCCAGTGACTTGCTCACATTTTTGCCAGGCAGAGACAGAACTGAGATTTGAAGTGAGTCTGTGAGATCCGTGGGAGAGGGCCCGTGTCTTTTTTAATGTAATATGTCCAGAACCTGGCAAAAGATCTTGCAGGAAACAGATTTGTGAGAATAATTCAACTCCATATTCAGCCTGCAGGGTATATTATTATCTCTATTTGGTGGGTGAGAGACTATGTTCTACAGTACATCAGGACATTTCTGATATGAAAATGATAGTTGTTTTTCAGGAGACTAGGCTCCAGGCTGGACTCCAGTTATAACTGGGCCTATTTTTCTCTCCAAATCGATCCTATCATTCAGCATTCTTGAAGGGGAGCATAGCATGGAAGAGCATGGTAGGGAAGTGGAATCTAAAAAGGAGAGACAGTGGAATGACACGTATTTAATTAATTTATTTAGTTTTCAACCAACATGCATAGAATGGTTACTCCATGCTAGTAATATGCTAGGCACCTGACATCTATTTTATTTCATCCTAACGATGGTTAATGATACGACACAGGTGCTATTATTGCCCTGAATTTACAGATGAGGAACCTGAGACTTAGGAAGGCTAAGTTCCTTGCCCCAGATCCACAGCCAATAAGCCACAGCACCTAGTATACCTGACGTCATGGCCCAAGCCCCTGCCAATATATTATACCAATGGGGCTTGTTGACATTTGGGTCTGGGGTTCGTTGATGACGGTTGACTGCTTTTGACCACGTTTCGCTACAAAAAAGGGTCTAGAATTGCTTATGTAATTCCAAGATCATGGTCTTAAAAGAGATATACCTTCCTCCAATATTTTTATTTTTTGTGCAGAAAAGTTGCAATTTGGAAGACTTGGCAAAAAGAGTGTTAATGTGCTAACATCAAATGAATTCCATGGATTTTCTATTCATTAAGGCCCATTTCCCTGCACATAACTCACCTCAGCTTGGTTATACTACTCCAGGGTTTGCTAGTAAAAGGAGGAAAAACAGGGAAGCCAGCCAGAAAGAGGTGTTTTTGGCTGCAAAAATCAACTTACACCTACCAACAAAGTAAAACAGAAAGACTTTGCCAAACAGTAAATATCAAGTTCATTGCCTAAGCCCCAGAAGAACACATATGAAGCAATTTATGATACCTTTTGGAGTCTATGGTCACCTGATAGTGCTTGGCTGTGAATTTTGGGAGTTGCAATTCAGCAACTGGAAGCTGAATCCAAGTAGAAATTCTGGTCATTTTATAGCTTGGCTAGACCATTGGGGGATGGCAAGATATGAGTTCTCCTTTGCCCTAGATAACAAAATGTGCATTTATTTATTCATGCTCTGACTAATTTGCTAAGCAACTACTATGTGCCAGGCAATCTTAGCACTACAGATAAATCAATCACCTATACTTGAAATATCCCTCTCTTGCAGAACTTACATTCTAGCCAGGAAAAATGTATAGAAATAAGAAAATGAATAAAGGAATGATCTCAGAGAAGGTTAAGTGACTTAAAGAAAAGAAGGTGCCGTGATGAGTGGAGGGTGACAAGTGGGGAAGGAGTAATTGAGGTTGGATGGTCTGGTAGGTCTCCCTCTGGCTCAACGTTAAGAAAAATCCAGACATTCAGAGGTCTGGAGCGGAACATTCTGGAGAGGAGGGTCACCAAGTGCAAAGGACCCCAGGGAAAGGGAACCTGGTGTGTTGGAGAACCAGAAAGAACTGTGGGCCAGAACACAAGGAGAGGAGGGAGTAAGAGGGGTTGAGGTCAGAGGTCGGCACAGCCAAATCTTGCGGGGCCTCAAGTCATCATCTGTTCCTCATCCTAAGAACACTGTGAGGCACTTGAAGGTATTCAAGCGGAGCACTGATGTGTCTGATTTACAATCACTGAAGGCTTCCCAGGAAGTCTAAGCAGAGGATGGTTTGGAGATGCCTAGGAATAACAGCAGGGAGAAGGGATAGAACATAGTAGCCAGACCACAGTGGGTAAGTGTTGCTGGACAGCAGTGTGCATCCAAAAGGTTACATCCAGAATGTTTTTTTCACTCTGCCTGCACATTTGAATCACTTTAGAAACTTTTTAGAAATATAGCTGTCTGAGGTTTACCCTTGGATATTTTGACTCAGTAGGTCTGGGAAAGTCATCTGTCTTTTAAGAAACAAAACAACAAGAGATTCTGAAGCACAGCCAGTATTGAGAACCACTGGTTTAAAGCATTTTCACATTCACAATTTCTTTTGATTGTCCTGCAATCTGTGAAGCAACTGTTGTTGTCATGCCCATTTTATGGATGAGGACACTGAGGCTCAGAGAGAGTAAGTGACTTATTTAGGGTCACATAATTAGTGAGCGGAAGCCAGAATTTGTTTTCTATGTGCAAACCTAATGCTCTTTCTCTGACCCTACCACGTATCCCTGAACGTAGCCAGCAATTAGGTTACTGTCTTTAAAAAATTCAAAATACAGATGGGTGTTTACCATCAGGAAGCAGAAAACAAAATAGAAATTTGGAAACAAAGTGGGGGCCCATGACTGAAAGGTGGAATGTAGAGGCACCCCTGCATGTTATCATTTACAAAGAAGGATCTGATGGCAAGGAATCTGGAAGAGTGGCGAAAACTGTCAGGTCTGAGGGGATGCGTTGGGGACAGTTGAGAGAGGTTGTGGTGGAGATGATTAGGTGTGAGGAGAGGAAGATGCTTCCATGACTGAATATTCTTGTGGATACCTGTTGGGTTTTAGTTGCTCAGCATCCATTCCAAAAAAATGGGCAGGGAAGAAGAGGAGCAGAGGGGTAGAGATTTCTTCTTCATTGGCTCCTCTACCAATGATTTGGAGTTGCTTGGACTCTGTTCATTTTAAGCCTGGTTTTGCAGCCTTCCCTTTGATCCTAGGATACCTCCACATCTTCTGACAAATTCCCTTTTTGCTGTAGGTGTCCAGAATGAGTTTCCTTTGCTTTAAAAAATTATTCTTCTTGCTATTCAATATGGTGACCATTTAAAGAAGATAGACTGGCTGTGCAATTCTCTAAGTTGGCAAGCAGGCAAAATTTACCTCCCATCTGGCCCTCTCCCACCACCCAACCTCTCTGCACCTCTCTCTGTGAAGACAATCACTGACTTCTTTCCCTGGATGCATGCCCTCCCTTTATCCACCATGACTGTCAACAAAGAGAGACACTGGATATTTGAGAAAGGACATTCCTCCAATCTATTCTTTATTTAGCAGCCAGAGAGATCTTTCTAAAATGAAATCTAATCATGGCATTTCCCTGCTTAAAGCCCCCCAATGCCTTCCTAGTATTTCTAGGATAACGATGGCCCATGAAAGTGGTCTGCGAGGCCCTAGGAGATGTGACACTTAACAGGACTCAGCCTCATCTTGCCCTGCCTTTGATATCTATGCTGCAGCCACACACATAGTATTGCAGTTTTATAAAAAACTATGCTCCAGCTGTTTCAGAACCTTTGCACATTCTTTTTCCTTCACTCAAAAAACTTTCCTTTCCCATTTAGCCTAGTTAACTCCTTTAGATTTCAGAACTGCATCATTTTCTCAGGTCAGCGTTGTCTGACTATCCTGGTTAGATTAAGTCCCAGCTCTTCCACACTAGTCAATGCACATTATGAAAGTAAGTCCCTGTCTGTTTTGTTCGTAATTGTATTCCAAATCTACTGCATAATGTTTGGTACATAATGATAAAAATGTGACAACAGGCCGGGCGCGGTGGCTCAAGCCTGTAATCCCAGCACTTTGGGAGGCCGAGGCGGGCGGATCACGAGGTCAGGAGATCGAGACCATCCTGGCTAACACGGTGAAACCCCGTCTCTACTAAAAAATACAAAAAAACTAGCCAGGCGAGGTGGCGGGCGCCTGTAGTCCCAGCTGCTCGGGAGGCTGAGGCAGGAGAATGGCGTAAACCCAGGAGGCGGAGCTTGCAGTGAGCTGAGATTCGGCCACTGCACTCCAGCCTGGGCGACAGAGCGAGACTTCGTCTCAAAAAAAAAAATGTGACAACAGTAGCAATCATTACACCGTATACTAAGTCCCTTCCATATATTAACTCCTCTATTCTTCCCAACAATGTTATGAGGTAGGTTCCACCATTATTTCCATTTAAATATAGGGAACCTGATACAGAGAAGTTATGTAACTCCATAAAGGATACACAGGTAATAAGCATTGGAGCTAGGATGAAAACCTAAGCAATTTGTTTCCAAAATTGGCACTTTAAATTATAATGCTATCCTTCTCTGTACATAGTAGGTGCTCAATAAGAATTTGTTGAATGAAGAAATGAGTGAGGAGATGAATGAATAAACACATGGATTCAGAAATCTGGAATGGAATTTCCAGACGCCAAAATTCAGGTCCCTACTCTGTGACTGACACCTCCATGTAATTTCGTGTCTGAAGACCTTTACTCCCCCTGTGTGAAGGAGGAGAACTGAGACAGACAAGCATTAGACACCAGCAGTCTGTGACTCCAAGCTGGCTTGACTTAAAAGGCCACATCTGGATTCAGCTCTTGGGTTTTGAAACCTTAAAACAAAAAATGACCGTGATGGAGAGCTGATTCTTTAGATCACAAGAGAATTCATGGCTCCTGGGATATGAAACAATAAAAGGAAAGACCCTATGAATGGAACTTACATCGTGCTTACAGACCAAGCAAAGAGGAAGTCGCCGGCCCCTCTCTGCCTATCATTTTTGGTACTGCATGAGGTGGGATTTAGGGGATGATTATCGACAATCACTTCCTTCTTGTGATATATTCATTATTAGCAGTTGTGAATGCCTGCTGGAGAAACCAGAGTTAATTTTTTTTCCTTTTCCTAATGTAGTTATACGAAAGTCTCATTGCATTAATACTTTTGAAATTGTGCTGTAACTGAAGCCACAGAAAACTGCTCACCAGGGATCCTGAGCCTTGCAAACAAGTCTCTCTAAGCCTGCATGAAAAATGCAGACATGCCCCTCTGTTGCTAGTTAAGCTTGCTGGGACTTTAATGCATGCCTCCTACAGCATTTTAGACCCAGGCCCCAGGCCCAGGCTCCCACCCGTACCTCCAAGGCTGCCACCAGGGTCCTATGTGCCTCCTAAACACTTGGCTGCTGCACTTGGGACATTTTATTGAGGCAGCTTTACTGGAAGGATCCAATTACAGGGTATGGCAAGTTAGATTCAGTGCCCCGGTTAACAATGCTACAGAGAACACTGAGGTTTCTTTAGCCCTTCCTGGTCCGAAAGAAATGAATAGAGGTAATGACAAACAGTCCCTGAGATGGCTGCTGCTTCTGGACAGGAACACTCCATTGGGTTTTTAAAAATCTTTATGTGTGTATTCATGTATAAAAAGCAATACATCACAGTTGCAAAGAAAAGAAGTCAAACAATAGGAAGTAGAGTAAAAAGCAGGACACTCCCCTCCTACTCTTATAACTTCCCCCGAGGTAGGCACTGTTTTCAGTTTGTTGTATATCCTTCCAGATCTTTATTACATTTACAAACAAAATCATATTATAGTTGAAAAGTTTTCTGTCCATGTTTTTCTGCAACTTAATTTTTTTTCTCGACAATAAATCATGGATGTTTTCAACAACTCATACAAAGTTACTGTTTTCTTTTTAACTGATGCATCGCAGTGCCTAGTGTGTCTGTATTACTATTCTCTTAACCACTTCCACCGTTGACACATATTTAAGATGTTTCCAAAATTTCATCTATTACAAATAATGCTGCAGTGAATATCTTTGTGGTTTCTTTGAACACACTGCACACATGAAAGAATTTCTATAGGGTAAATTCCGGAGAGTTATTCAGAGTGTTAAAGAAAAATATTAGTTCTAGGACATTCAAGCGCAGCTTTCCCCAGAGCTCAGACAAACCTTCTGAGGGGCTTGTTTTTTAAAAAAAATATAATTTAGAAAATAAATAATGCTACAATCAAATGACATAGATTCACATATTCTCTCTTTCATAACTCTCCCTCCTCCAGTCAGTTCAACAGCCAACCCCACAGGTAACCACTGTGATTAGTTCCGTAGGTTTTCTTCCAATGCTTTTTATGTATAAACAAGCGAATATGAATGTACATTTATTTTCCCCTATGTTTATGTAAAAAGCAACACATTTTTACACTGTTCTACCTTTGCTGTTTCCTCTTATCCGTGCATCAGATAGATCTTTCCATATAGATATATAGATTTCTCATTATTTAAAAAAATTAATAGACACTTTCTAGGGAAGTTTTTTGGTTTCCAGAAAAATCGAGTGGAAATATTTATTGCAATTGACAAGTCAGTATTGATACATTATCAGCAGTAATTTACATTAGGGATAATTTACATTAGGGATCACTGGTGTGCTGTACACTTTCATGAGTTTAGACAAATGCATAATGTCATGTATCCATTCTTGTGCAGTAGCGAACAGAACAGTTTCGTTACCCTAAGAATCTCCTGTGTGTTCCACCTATTCGTCCCTTCCTCCCTCACTCCAAATCTCTGACAACTACCGATCTTTTTACTGTCTCTATGGTTTTTCCTTTTCCAAAATATCATCTAGTTGGAATCACATAATATATAGCGTTTTCACACTGGCATCTTTCAATTAATAACCTGCATATAAGGCTCCTTCATGACTTTTTGTGGCATAGTACTTTTTTTGGGTATTACTGAGTAATATTCCATTGTATGGATATACCAATTTCTATTTACCTATTGAAGGATATCTTAGTTGCTTCTAAGTTTTGGCAATTATGAATAAAGCTGCTATACACATCCATTTGCAGGTTTTCATGTGGACATATGCTTTTCACTCATTTCCGTAAATACTAACTAGTGTAATTGTTAGATCATATAAGATGAAGTTTTGCTTTGGAAGAAATTGCCAAATTGTCTTCCAAAGTGACTGCACCAGTTTTCATTCCCGCCAGCAATGACTGTGAGTTCCTGTTCTTCCACATCTTTGCCAGCATTTGGTGTGGTCTGTCTTTGGGAGGTTAGCCATTCTAATAGGTGTGTAGTGGTATCTCACTGCCGTAATTTGCAATTCCCTAATGACATACGATGTGGAGTATGTTTTCCCATACTTATTTGCCTCTGTGTAGCTCCTTTGGTGACACATTTATTCAGATCTTTGGCTCACTAAATTTGTTATTTTATATTGTTGAGTTTTAAGAGTCCTTTTTTTTTTTTTTTTTTTTTTGAGACAGAGTCTTGTTCTGTTGTCCACATTGGAATGCAATGGTGTGATCTCAGCTCACTGCAACCCCCACCTCCCAGGTTCAAGCAATTCCCCTGCCTTGGCCTCCTGAGTAGCTGGGATTACAGGTGCCTGCCACCACGCCTGGCTAATTTTTGTATTTTTAGTAGAAACGGGGTTTCACCATATTGACCAGACTGTTCTCGAACTCCTGACCTCAGGTGATCCACCCACCTCGGCCTCCCAAAGTGCTGGGATTACAGGCGTGAGCCACTGTGCCTGGCAAGAGTTCTTTGTGTATTTTGGATATAACTCCTTTATCAGATATGTTTTGCAAATATTTTCTCTTAGTATATGACTTACCTTTTCCTTTTTAAGTATCTTTTGAAGAACAGAAGGTTTAAATTTTAATAAAATTCAACATCCTTTTTTTTTTCTTTCATGGATTTTGCTTTTGTGTTCTATCTGAAAACTCAAGGCCAAACTTAAGGTCACTTAGATTTTCTCCTATGTTATCTTCTAGGAGTTTTATAGTTTTTAATTTTACATCTAGGTCTATGGTCCATTTGGAGTTAATTTTATAAAGTGTAAGGTCTCTGTGTAGATTTATTTATTTTTGTATGTACATGCCCAGTTGTTTTCACCATTTGTTGAAAATTTTTTTTTTTTTTTTGTCATTTAATTACCTTGGCTCCTTCTTCAAAGATCAGTTGGCTATATTTGTGTGGTTCTGTTTCTGGGCTCTCTATTGATCTATAGGTCTATTCTTTCATCAATACCACATTATTTTGATTATTGTCATTTTATGGTATGTCTTAAATTTGTGAAGTGTCAGCCCTCCCAAACTTCTTCTTCTTCAGTGTTATGTTGGCTATTCTGGATCTTTTATATTTCCTGTATAAACTTTAGAATCACTTTGTTGGCATCTACAAGATAACTTGCTGGGATTTTATTGGGATTGTATTGAATCTCTAGATCAACTTGAGAAAACTGACAACGTAAAAATACTGGGTCTTCCTACACACAAGTATAGACTATTTCTCCATTTATTTAGACTTTCTTTGATTTTTTTTCATCAGAGTTTTAAAGTTTTCTTTATATAGACCTTGTGCATATTTTTGTTATATTTATACATAACTGTTCACTTTTGGGGAAGTGTTAATGTAAATAGTGTTGTGTATTTTATTTTAAATCCCAATTGTTCATTACTGCTATATAGAAAAATGATTAACTTTGAGTATTAACCTTGTATCCTGCAACCTTTCTATGATCACTTATTAGTTCCAGGATGTTTTCTGCTGATTTCTTTTTAAATTTTTGATGCAAACAATCATGCCATCTGTGAAAACAAGACAGTTATTTTTCTTCCTTCCCAATCTGTATACTTCTTACTTACTTTTCTTGTCTTATTGCACTAGCTAAGACTTCTAGTAGGATATTGAATAGAAGTGGTGTTATGGTCTGAATGTGTATGTCTCTCAAAAACTCATATGTTGAAACTCAATCCCCAGAGCAATAGTATTAAGAGGTGGGGCCTTTGGGAGGTAATGAGGTCATGAGGGCTCTGCTCTCATGAATGGGATTAATGCCCTTAAAAAAGAGGTACAAAGAAGCTTGCTTCCCCTTCTACCATGTAAGGACCCAGTGTTTACCCCTTGAGCAATGAAATTTCTGTAGTTTGTAATGTATCCACTCTAAGGTTAATTGTTAGAGCAGCCCTGATGGACTAGGACAAATAGTGAGAGGGGATATCCTTGTCTTGTTCCCATTCTTAGGGAGAAAGTATCTAGAAAATCATAATATGTATGATGATAGCTATAGAGTTTTTATAGATACTTTTATTTAGTTGGAGTAGTTTGCCTCTTTTCTTAGCTTGCTGAGAGTTTTTATTATAAATGTGTGCTGGGTTTTGACAAATGCTTTTTCAAAACTCATTTATATAGTCATGACTTCTTTAGTCTGTTGAGTAAAAGGTATGGATTAAACTAATTTCCTTCTAATGCCAAGCCAGCTATGCATACCTAGAAGAACTCCCTTTTGTTCATAGTGAATAATTATTTCATACATTATTGGATTCAATTTGCTAATATTTTGTTGAGAATTTTTGTTATCTATATTCATAACATTGGTTTGTAATCTTGTATCTATATTCATAATATTAGTTTGTAATCTTCCAGTCTTGTAGTGTCTTTATTTTGGTATTAGGTTAATTCTGGCTTCATAAAACAAGTTAGTAAGTGTTACATCTGCTTCTACTTTCTGAAGGAGATTGTAAATAATTGGTATCACTTCTGCCATAAATATTTGGTGGAATTCACCAGTAAAACATCTGGGCTTTGTGTTCTGTTTTGGAAGGTTATTAATTATTGATTCAATTTCTTATGGATAAGTCTGTTCACATTGTCTATTTCTTTTGGAGTCAGTTGGAAGTTTAATAGATGGTGTCTTTCAAGAAATTGCTCCATCTCTAAGTTATTTAATTTAAGGCATATAGTTATTAATAATATCTTTTATTATCCTTTTAATGTCCACAGAAACAATACCAATGGTGTTTCTTTCATTTCTGATATTTGTTTCTGATTTGTGTTTTCTCTCTTGTTTTCTTGGTTTTCCAGACTAGAGGTTTATAACTCTCATTGACCTTTTCAAAGAACCAGCTTTTGATTTTTTTTAGATTTTGTAGTTCTTCTGTTTGCAATTTCATTGATTTATGATCTAAATAGTATTTTTTTCTTTTGCTTACTCTATATTTCATTTGATCTTTTTTCTAGTGTCTAAGGTAGACATTTAGATTATTGATTTTAGATCTCTCTTCTTTTCTAATATATGGAATTGCTATAATTTGCCTCTAGGCATTGCTTTCATTGCATCCCACATTTTTTTCTCTTCCAACTTTTATTTAAGGTTAAGGTGATACATGTGCATGTTTGCTACATGGGCAAATTGTGTGTTATGGGGGTTGGTGTACAAATTATTTTGTCACTCAGGTAGTGAGCATAAATGTAGTTTTTCAATTCTTACCCTCCTCCCACACTCCACCTTCAAGTAGGCTCTGGTGTTTATCTTTTTTTGTGTCCATGTATACTCAGTGTTTAACTACAACTTGTAAGGGAGAACATGCAGTATTTGGTTTTCTGCTCCTGCATTAATTTGCTTAGGATAATGGCCTCCAGCTACATCCATGTTGCTGCAAAGGACATAATTTCATTCTTTCTCATGACTGCATAGTATTCCATGATGTGTATGTATCACGTTTTCTTTATCCAGTCCACCATTGATGGGCATCTAGGTTGAGTACATGTCTTTGCTATTGTGAATAGTACTGCAGTAAACATAAGTGTACATTGCTGGGTTGAATGGTACTGCAGTAAACATAAGTGTACATTGCTGGGTTAAATGGCAGTCCTGTTTTAAGTTCTTTGAGAAATCTCTAACCTGCTTTCCACAGTAGCTGAACTAATTTATATTCCCACTAACAGTGTGTAAGCTTTCTCTGTTCTCTGCAACCTCACCAGTATGTTATTTTTTGCCTTTTAAATAATAGCCATTCTGACTGGTGTGAGATGGTATCTCATTGTGGTTTAGATTTGGATTTCTCTAATGATTGAGGATGTTGAACATTTTTTCATATACTTGTTGGCTGCATGTATGTCTTCTTTTCAGAAGTGTCTGTTCATCCTTTGCCCACTTCTTAGTGGGGTTGTTTTTCACTTGTTGACTTGTGTAAGTTCCACATCGATTCTGGATATTAGAGCTTTGTTGGATACATGCTTTACAAATATTTTCTCTCATTGTGTAGGTTGTCTGTTTACTCTGCTGATAGTTTCTTTTGCTGTGCAAAAGTTCTTTAATTAGGTCCCACTTGTCAATTTTTGTTTTTGTTGCAATTGCTTTTTGGAATCTTCATAATGAAATCTATGTCCAGGATGATATTTCTTAGGTTTTCTTCTAGGTTTCTTATAGTTTTAGGTTTTACACTTAAGTCTTTAATCTATCTTGCATTGACTTTTGTATATGGTGAAAGAAGAGGGTCTAGTTTCAATCTTCTGCATATGGCTAGCCACTTGTCCCAGCACCCTTTATTGCATAGGAAATCCTTTCCCTATTGCTTTTTATGGTTGACTTTCTCAAAGGTCAGACGGTTATAGGTGTTCATTTTTACTTCTGGGTTCTCTAACCTGTTCTGTTGGTCTGTGTATCTGTTTTTGTCCCAGTGCCATACTGTTTTGGTAATTGTAGTCTTGTAGTATAGTTTGAAGTCAGGGAATGTGACTCTGGCTTTGTTCTTTTTTGCTTAGAATTGCTTTGGATATTCAGGCTCTTTTTTGTTTCCATATAAATTTTAGAATAGTTTTTTTTCTAATTCTTTGAAAAATGTTGTTTGTAGTTTGATAGGAATCCACTGAATCTGTAAATTGCTTTGGGTAGTATGTTCATTTTAACAATATGATTCTATGAGCATGAAATGTTTTTTCATATGTGTTGTCTCTGATTTCTTACAGCAGTGTTTTGTAATTATCATTGCAGAGATCTTTCACTTCCCTGGTTGGCTGTATTATCAGGTATTTTGTTTTTTTGTGTGTGGCTATTGTGAATGGAATTGCATTCTTGATTTGGTTCTCAGTCTGGATGTTATTGGTATATAGAAATGCTACTAATTTTTGTTCATTAATTTTATATCCTGAAACTTTGCTGAAGTTGTTTATCAGATCTAGGAGCCTTTTGGCAGACTATGGGGTTTTCTAGCTATAGAATTATAGCATCTACAAAGAGAGACAGTTAAATATCCTCTTTCCCTATTTGGATGCCTTTTATTTCTTTCTCTTGCCTAATTGCTCTGGCTAGGGATTTCAGGACTATGTTGAATAGGAGTGGTGTGAGTGGGCATCTTTTTCTCATCCTGGTTCTCAAGAAGAACGCATCCAGCTTTTGCTCATTCAGTATGATTTTGGCTATGGGTTTGTCACAGATGGCTCTTATTATTTTGAGGTATGTTTCTTTGATTGGCTTAGTTTATTGAGAGTTTTTATTAGGAAGGGATGTTGAATTTTATTAAAAGCCTTTTGTGAGTCTATTGAGATGTTTATGTGTTTTTTGATTTTAGTGTTTATGTGATAAATCACATTTATTGATTTGCATATGTTGTTTATGTTGCATATATTGAATCAACCTTGCATTCCAGGAATAAATCCTACCTAATCATGGTGTATCTTTCTGTTATTCGTTTCTAGTTTTTGATGTGTAGCTGGATTCATTTGTTAGAATTTTGTTGAGGATTTTTGCATCTATGTTCATCGTGGATATTGGTGTGAAGTTTTTTTCTTTTTGTTGTGTCTCTGCCAGGTTTTGGTATCAGAATGATGCTGGCCTCATAGAATGAGGTGGGGAGGAGTTCCTCCTCCTTCTTGATTGTTTGGAATAGTTTCAGTAGAAATGGTACCAATTCTTAACACATTTGATAGAATTCAGCTGTGAATCTATCTGGTCTAGGGCTTTTTCTGGTTGGTAAGTTTTTTATTACTATTTAATTTTAGAACCTGTTATTGGTCTGTTCACGGTTTCAATTTCTTTTCTTTCTTTCTTTCTTTCTTTTTTTTTTTTTTTGAGACGGATTCTCGCTCTGTCGCCCAGCCTGGAGTGCAGTGGTGCGATCTTGGCTCACTACAAGCTCTGCCTCCCAGGTTCACGCCATTCTCCTGCCTCAGCCTCCCAAGTAGCTGGGACTACAGGCGCCCGCCACCATGCCCAGCTAATTTTTCAGGGTTTCAATTTCTTCCTGGTTCAATCTTGAAAGGTGGTATGTTTCCAGAAATTTATCCATTTTTTTTCTAGGTTTTCAAGTTTGTGTGGGTAGTACAGATAACAGTCTCTGAGGGTTTTTTTGTTTGTTTGTTTTGTTTTGTTTTTTGCATTTCTGTAGGAATGGTCATAATTTCATCTTTGTCATTTTTGATTGTGTTTATTTGGATCTTCTTTTTTTTTCTTTATTGGTCTAGGCAGCAGTCTATAAATTTTATTTATTCTTTCAAGGAGCCACCTTTTTATTTTATTGATCTTTTGTATGGTTTTTTATACTCCATTTTGTTCAGTTCATCTCTGATTTTGGTTATTTCTTTTCTTCTGCTAGCTTTGGGATTTGTTTGCTCTTGGTTTTCTGGTTCCCATAGGTGTGACGTTAGGGTGTTAATTCAAAATCTTTCTAACTTTTTGATGTGGGTGTTCAGTGGTGTAAAGTTTCCTCTTATCACTGCTTTAGCTGTGTCCCACAGATTCTGGAAGTTCTATTTTTGTTTTCATTAATTTCAAAGAATTTTTGATTTCTGGCTTAATTTCATTATTTGCCCAAAAGTCATTCAGGAGTCAGTTATTTAATTTCCACGTAATTGAATGGTTTTGAGAAATTTTCTTGGTGTTGATTTCTATTTTTATTGTGTTGTGATCCAAGAGTGTGGTTGGTATGATTTAGGTTTTCTTGAATTTGTTGAAAATTGTTTATGGCAAGTATGTGGCTGATTTTAGAGTATGTGCCATGGGGAGATGAGAATGTATATTCTGTTGTTGGGTGGAGTGTTCTATAGATGTTTGTTAGGTCCATTTGGTCAAGTGTTGAGTTTAGGTCTCAAATTCTAGTTTTCTGCCTTGATGATCTGTCTAATAGTGTCAGTGAAGTGTTGAAGCCTCCCACTATATTGTGTGGTTATCTAAGTCTCTTCTTAGGTCTCTAAGAACATGTTTTATGAATATGGGTGTCCAGTACTGACTGCGTATATATTTAGGATAGTTAAGTCTTCTTGTTGAATTGAGCTCTTTATCATGTAATTCCCTTCTTTGTTCTTTTTGATAGTTGTTGTCTTAAAGTCTGTTTTTTCCCCTGAAATAAGAGTAGCAACCCCCGCTCTTCTTTGTTTTCCATTTATTTGATAGGTTTTTCTTCATCCCTTTACTTTGAGCCCATGGGTGTCACTGCATGTGAAATGGGCCTCTTTAAGACAGCATACAATTGGGTCTTGCTTCTTTATCCAGCTTGCCAGTCCATACCTTTTAAGTGGGGTGTTTAGCCCAAGTATGTTCAAGGTTAATATTGATATGTGCAGATTTGGTTTTGCCATTGTGTTGTTAGCTGGTTGTTATGTAGACTTGATTGTGTAGTTGCTTTATAGTGTCTATGGTCTTTGTACTTAAAGTTTGTTTTTGTGGTGGTCAGTAACAGTCTTTCATTTCCATGCTGAGCACTCCCTTAAGTTCCTCTTGTAAGGCAGGTTTGGTGGTAATGAATTCCATTTACCAATTGCTTGTCAGAAAATGATTTTACTTCTCCTTTTCTTACGAAGCTTAGTGTGGCTGGATATAAAATTCTTCGTTGGAATTTCTTTTCTTTAAGGATGCGGAATATAAGTTCCCAGTCTCTTCTGACTTTTAGGGTTTCTACTGAAAGGTCCACTGTTAGCCTGATGGGGTTCTCTTTGTGGGTGTTTTTTTCTTTCATGTTGACCTTTGAGAATCTGATGACTATGTGTCTGGGGGATGGTTGTCCTGTGTAGTATCTTGCAGGGGTTCTCTGAATTTCCTGAATTTGAATGTTGACCTCTCTTAGTGAGGTTTGGGAAATTTTTGTGGACAATATTCTCAAATTTACTTGCTCCCTTTCTCTTTTTTAGGGACACCAATGAATCATAGATTTGCTCTCTTTACATAACCCATACTTCTTGGAGGTTTTGTTCATTTTTTAAAATTCTTTTTTCTTTATTTTTTTCTGAATGAATTGATTTGAAGAACCCATCTCAGAGTCTTTGAGTTCTGAAATTCTTTTCTCAGCTTGGTCTAGTCTGCTGTTAATACCTCTGATTGTATTATGAAATTCTTGCAGTTCATTTTTCAGCTCTATCATACCAGTGTGGTCCTTTTCTTAAGATGAATATTTCATCTTTCAGCTCTTGAATTATTTTACTGGATTTCTTATATTCCTTCAATTGGGTTTCAACATTATCCTGGATCTCAGTGATCTTTATTGCCATCCAGATTCTGAATTCTATTTCTGTCATTTCACAGTCTGATTAAAAACCATTGCTTGGGAGCTGGTGTAATCATTTGGAGGTAAGAAGGCACTCTGGCTTTTAGAGTTGCCAAAGTTCCTGTGCTGGTTCTTTCTCATTTGTGTGGGCTAATGTTCCTTTAATCTTTGAAATTGCTATTCTTTGGGTGGTGCTTTTTGCCTTTATATTCTTTGATGCTCTGGAGGATTTGTCTGTAATATAAGTTGGGTTTAGATGACTGGCTATGTTTCTGGATGGTTTTAGAGGGCCAAATCTCTGCTCAGTACTCCTGAGCTGTGTGTTGTAACCCTAAAAGGCCTGGACCATACCAATGGGTTTGTTTGGCTGCTCAAGGTTAAGTAACTGCTGCACTGAAGGGGCCAAGGTGTTCGCAGTCTGGTGGCAACAGCACTTCAATGTGGGGGGCTGAGGTGGGGGAGCTTGTGCTGTCAGGAAAAGCACTTCATTAGGATGATGGCAGCAGGGTCCATGCTTGTGTGTGTGCGCCTGTGGTGTTGGTGTGGTGGGATCTGTGTGCATATGCACTAGTGGAGGTGAGGTGATGACAATGAGGTCTACAAATGTGCACATGCTGGCAAAAGCAACATGGAGAGATTACACGTGAATGTACATTGTGGGGGACCCATCTGCAAAAAGCTCTCTGATGGTTAAGTGGAATATGCCAGTGAAAGAGCTATGGTGGTTGCCACTAGGAAGTGCCCTGGTTGGGCATCTGAGGCTGCAAGTGGGTGCAGCCAGGCAGGAACCCTGGGTGGTGTTAGGGAGGTTGCTCAGCTCATACTGGTCCCATTTCATGGCAAGATATCCCTGTCCTGTCCACTTCTGACAGTCAGCAAAGGCCAAAGCCACCTACAGGAGTGTGGCAAACCTTGGGGTATGAGCATTCCATGTTGGGTTCCACTCGGCCATTCCCATGTCATACCCTCTGGTCTCCTTCAAGGCTGGAGTCCTGCTCCTGCCAACTCTCTAAGCAGCACTTCCTGCCAGCTCAAATGTCCGTGGGGATCATGAAGTCTCCTGCAGTTAGGATTCTGGAGGTTTGTGGTGAAAGTGGGCCACTCATGCCTATTTAACTCATCCTTTCCCCAGGAGCTGTGCAGGGCCAGCAATGAGTCCTGGTGCTTGGCAATCTTGTGCAGGGTTCCCAGCTTCCTCCTTCGTCAGCCCAGAGTACTCGCCCTCCCTTTGTCCATTCTCAATGGCTTCCTTCTGAAGATCTGCTCAGAGTGTGCCATTCTTCTTGATGGTGTGGTCTTTCAGTGGGAGAAGCTCTTCCTGGCTGCACCTCGTCAGCCATCTTGGGTCCTCTCTTCATCCCAAAAGTTCTGATAAGTTGTATTTTCATTTAATTTTGAATATTTAAAAATTTCTCTTGATGCTTTGACTCATGGATTATTTAGAAGAGTGTTTAATATCTAAATATTTTGGGAGTATCCAACTATCATTCTGTTATTTGTTTCTAGTTTAATTCCACTGTGGTCTGAGAACATATTTTGCATGATTTCTATTCTTTTAAATGTGTTGATGTGTATTTTAATGGCCCATAATGTAGCCTATTTTGGTGAATGTTCCATGTGAGCTTGAGAAGAATATGTATTCTGCTGTTCTTGGATGAAGTATTCTGTAAATGTCAATTAGATCCAGTTGATTGATGGTACTGTTCAGTTTGACTGTACCCTTACAGATTTTCTCCCTGCTGGATCTGTCAATTACTGAGAGGGGTTTTGGAGTTTCCAACTACAATAGTGGACTCATCTATTTTTCCTGGCAGTTCTATCACTTTTTGCTTCATATTTTTTTTGATGTTTTGTTGTTAGACACATACATGTTAAGAATTACTGTTTCTCTTTAGAGAATTGACCCTTTTACCATTATGTAATGTCCCTCTTTATCTCTGATAATTTCCTTTTCTCTGAAGTCTGTTTTGTCTGAAATTAATATAGCAACTCCTGCTTTATTTTGATTAGTGTTTACATGGTATATCTTACTCCATCCCTTTACTTTTCATCTTTCTGTGTCATTATGTTTAAAGTAAGTTTCTTGTAGACAACATATAATTGAGTCTTGTTTTTTATTTTTTTTAATCCATTTTGACAGTCTCTGTCTTTGAATTGGTATATTTAGACCATTAACATTTGAAATACTTATTGATATAGTTGTATTGACATTGGTCCCATTTATAACTATTTTGTAGTCATTGTCCTTGGTATTTATTTCTTTTTGGTCTTCCACTTTTTCTTCTGCCTGCAGTGGCTTTAATTGAACATTTTATAATTTCATTTTCTCTCCTATCTTAGTTTATCCTTTATACTTGTTTTAAAAACTCTTTCATTGTTTTCCCTAGAGTTTGCAACATGCATAGATCATTAATTTAATTTCACTTATATATGGACACTAAACCATAGGCATATTGTGTGTGTGTGTGTGTGTATTTGTGTATCTTTCAAGATTTTCTCTTTATTGTTGATTTTCTACAATTTGAGTATAATATCTTTATGAAGTCTGTCATTATTTTTGGAAAATTCTCCTCCTTATCACCTCACTATTACTTATTACTTTATTACCTATTATTTCTTCTGACCTTTTCTTGTTATTTTCCTTCTGGTATTCTCATTACAGGTATGTAATCTTTTGTAACTGTTGCCCAGCTCTTGGATATTCTGCTTCTTTTTAAATTTTTTTTCTCTTAGTTTTTCAGTTTGAGAAGTTTCTGTTGACCTATCTTCAAGTTTACTGATTGTTTCCAGTCTACACATAAGCCCATCAAAGACATTATTCATTTCTATTATGGTGGTTTTGATTATTCCCTTAAAAAATTCCCTCTTAAAGTTTCCATCTTTTTTTTTTTTTTTTTTTGAGATGGAGTCTCACTCTCCCAGGCTGGAGTGCGGTGGTGCAATCTCGGCTCACTGCAACCTCCACCTCCCGGGTTCAAGCAATTCTTGTGCCTCAGCCTCTGAGCAGCTGGGATTACAGGTGTGGGCCACCATGACCAGCTAATTTTTGTATTTTTAGTAGAGATGGGGTTTCACCATGTTGGCCAGGCTGGTCTTGAACTCCTGACCTCAAGTGATCCACCCACCTCAGCCTCCCAAAGTTCTGGGATTACAAGCGTGAGCCACCACACCCAGTTAAGTTTCCATCTTTTTGCCTTCATTACCCATCTCTTCTTGCATGTCATCTACTTTTTCTGTGAGAGTCCTTAGCTTACCAATCAGTTATTTTAAGTTCCCAGTCTGATATTTCCCAAATCTCTGCTGTATGAGTCTGGTTCTGATACTGGGTTTGTTTCTTCAAGTCGTATTTTTTGCCTTTTAGCATGCCTTTAAATTTTTTTTGAAAATTAGACGTAGTATATTAGGTAAAAGGAGCTGAAGTAAACAACCCTTTCGTGTGAGATTTTATGTTGATCTGGCTAAGAGTTAGGCTGGGTTTACTGCTTGCAATAGATAAAATTTCCTGTAGTGTCCTTGCTTTTGTCTCCCTGTGTATCTGAGTTTACTGAGATAATAGAGTCTGAGCTTTGCAGTTCTTTCAGCTATACTCCCTCATTATTACACATGAGCCCTGTTGATGTGATGGTAAGGTTTGGGTTGTGGGGAAGCATTCTATATACCTATGATTAAGTCTTAGTCTTTTAGTGGACCTATGCCCTTCTTCTGTAACATTCACAAATGCATCTTGGCATTTTTTTTTTTTTTCTGGTTAGGTGAGTCAGGAAGGCTAGCAGAGGTGTTTCTCACCTCTGAAGTTAGCCAGGCTCCCATAAAATAGTTTCCGTTGAGGATAGATCTTCACTAATCCGAATACAATGCTCTGGGTGTATTTCAAAATGGTTACTTTTCCCCTCCCTAAACTGACAGATCAGCAGTATTTCCCCTACCCCATCTTCATCCTGGTAACCTACTGGGGCTCTTGGAGGTAAAACTCATGAAAGTGTGGGGTCCCCCTAAGGCTGAGCACCAGGGATTTTTAATATCTCAAGCTAGTCCAAGCTCAGGCTCCACCAATTAGTCAATTACCTTTTGAATGTTCCTACCAGGTTCCAGCTATAGCTGCTATCCTAAGTCTGATTCTCTGTATTCTCCTCTCTCTCCAGTTTTGGGTGACAGTTTAACAATTTGCCCTGTGACCTCAGATCTCTGATGTATCTCAGAAAAGTTGTTTATTTGCAGTTTGTTCAGCTTTCTTCCTGTTCTGGAGACCAGATGTCTCCTCCTTGTTTATTTATTTATTTTATCTTATTTTTTATAGCCAAATAGTGTTCTATTATATGAGTGTACCATAATCTATTTAATCAGTCTCTTATCACAGACAATTAGAATGATTCCATTTTTTGCTATAATAACCCCCAATGAATTCCATTTTTTGCTATTATAAATAATCCCCAAATATAATGCCCTGTATTTGTGAGCCAGTGTACTGGTAGGATAAATTCCAAGAACTGCAATCACTTGGACAAAAATTAGTTACAATTTTTATGGACATTGCAAAACTACCCTTCATATGGAATTGTGCTAGTTGGCCCTCTTACTAACAATATATGAGAGGGTATGTTTTCTCAAAGGCTCAGCAAAAGTGTATATTAAGAAACGTTTTGATTTTTGTGATTGTGTTATGGTAATGGATACTCTCTCATTTTACTTTTAATTTGTAGTTATCTCATGATGTTAGGTTTGTATTCCATTTTATGTTGCTGCATCAAAATTACCACAAACGTAGAGATGTAAAAAAACAGACATCTATTATCTTTCAGTTTCTGTGGCTCTAGATTCCAGGCATAGCTTAAATGAGTTCTCTGTAAGGCTGCAATCAATGTGTCAGTGAGGACTGAATTGTTATCTAGAGACTTGCCTGGAGAAGAGTCCATTTCCAGTGTCACTCAGATTGTTGGCAGAAATATATTTTTTGTGGTTGTAGGACTGAGGCTCTGGCTTCTTTTTGGCTCTTGGCTATCAGCTGCTGGCCACTTTTGAGGCTGCCCTCAGTTCCCTACTACATGGGCCTTCCAACAGGCTGTCTTATTTATTCTGCAATGTAGAAAGTCTCTGCAGAAATCGACAGAATGAGAGAAAATATTTGGAAACTATACATCTGACAGAGGTCTAATATCCAGAATCTATAGGAAACTTAAATCAAGCAAAAAACAAACAACTCTATTAAAAACTGGGCAAAGGACATGAACAGACACCTTTCAAAAGAAGACATACATGCAGCCAACAAGCATATTAAAAAAAATGCTCAGTATCACTAATCATTAGAGAAATGCAAACCAAAACTACAGTGAGACACCATCTCACACTAGTCAGAATGGCTATTAATAAAATGTCAACAAGATAACAGATGCTGGCGCAGTTGTGGAGGAAAGGGAATGCTTATACACTGCTGGTAGGAATGTAAATTAGTTCAGCCCTTGTGGAAAGCAGTTTGACAATTTCTTAAATAATTCAGAGCAGAATTATCATTCAATGAAGCAATCCCTTTATTGGGTGTATACCCAAAGGAATACAAAGTGTTTTACCACAAAGACACAGGTATTCGTATGTTCATTGGAGCACTATTCGCAATACCAAAGACATGGAATCAACCTAAATGCTCATCAATGGTAGACTGAACAAAGAAAATGTGGCACATATACCCCATGGAATACTACACAGCCATTAAAAGAGCAAGATCATGTCCTTTGTAGCAACATGGATGCAGCTGGAGGCTGTTATCTTAAGTGAACTAACAGAAATAGAAAGCCGAATACCACATGTTCTCACTTGTGTGAGCCTAAACATTAAGTACATGTGGATACAAAGAAAGGAATAGGGGACACTGGGGCCTACTTGAGGATGGAAGGGGAGGGTGAGGATCAAAAAACTACCTGTTGGGTCCTATACTGGGGTGGCAAAATAATATGTACATCAAATTCCTGTGACATGCAATTTACTAAATAACAAACCTGCACATGTACCCCTGAACCTAAAATAAAAGTTAAAAAAAAAAAAAAGAGAAAATATCTGCAGAGTCTACGAATAAGATGGAGTTTCATGTAGTGTGATGGTATATGGAAGTGACATCCCATCATCTGTGCCATATTCTGTTAGTTAAAGCAAGTCACAAGTTCCACCCACACTCAAGGGGTGGGAACTTAACAGGAGTATAAACATCAGGAGGTGATCTGCCATTGTCTGTTGGCTGCAGGTTGAACATCTGTTTTGAAAAATCCTTTTATGTTCTTGAGAGCCTTGTTTATTTCCTTTTATGTAAACTCTGTTCATATCACTCTTCCATTTCTATATTGAGCTATCAGTCTTTATCATATCCATTTCTAGGAGCTCTTTATATATTAAGGCAATAAGCCTATGACTGTAGTTTGAATTTCAATATTTATTCCCAATTTGATATTTGTAAAAGTTTGGTTTTTTCCCACACAGAAGGAATTTTTTAAAAGCATATCTAGCAAATTTTACATTTATGACTTCTGAATTTGAGTAGTAGTTAGAAAGCCCTTCTTTCATCTAGGTTTATAAATGAATTTTCCATGTTTTTTCTAGTACTTAAATGACTTATTGGTTTTTTTAGTTAATTTTAAGTCCATTAGGAACTTCTCTTGTTGTATGGGGTAAACTATGGTTCCAGCTTTATTTTTTTTTCAAGATTTCTATGCTCAGAGTTATTTAAACTGCATTTATAGAAGAACCTAGCTTTTCTCCAACTTATTTGAATTGCTTTCTTTATTATTCACTAATTCTCATATGTATTTGGGGACCTTCTATGGAGTTTTTAATACTAATTTATTGGTCTTTCTGTTTATTCTAGTGGCTGTATTACTCTTTTTTAAAAATATAAAGTGGTTATATTTTAATATAATAAGGGTACACTACTATCATTTTTTCTTTAAAGAGATCCCCCACCCACACAAATTTATCCTAGCTATTATTTCTCTTTATTTTTTCATAGGATGATAAGAGTGAGAATATCTATTTGCAACTATCCCCACAAAAAACTTGTATTTTTATTGGGATCATATTACATTTATAAATGAATTTAAGAAGAATAATAATCTTTATGTTGTTGAGTATTTCTACTCACTAATATTATAAAAACAGTTTTAATTTATTCTAGCGTTATTTTGTGCCATTCAGTTCTGTTTTAAAGTTTTCTTGTTTGGTGTCCAATATTTGTAATTAATTTCGTCCAAGTATTTTATCTGTGTTGTGCTTACGTGAATAAGTTCTTTTTTCCATAATGTCTTTTACTTGGTCATTGTTTGTGTTCATATGTTTATACATATAGGCTATTGATTTCTGTTACTGGGTCCTGTTACTTTACTCAATTATTTTATTTTATTTTTTTTTGTAGCCATTTTAGTTAATTCTCTTAGGTTTTCCAGGTACATAAATGTAATCTGCAAAAAGTGATAGGTTTACTTCGGTTCTAATTTTCATACATTTATTTTCTTTCTCTTTTCTAATTATGTTGCCCCGTATTTCTAATAATATGTTAAGGATAGTGTGATGATAGTGCACGTTTGTCTTGATTTTTACTTTAAATCCACGGTGTTGGGGGGCATTTGGGAATGCATGAGGTATATTTTGTTTCTATAATAATTGGGGAAATTTCCTCCTGGAATTTAGTGGATGAGTGACCCATGAGTCTAATGCCAATAGAACACTTGTTTAGCAAAATGAATGTAGTATTTTTCCAATGACCATTGGCTCAAAATATAGTTTATTCCTATTTTATTAAATGTTTTTGTGAAGAATGATTGAATTCTGTCAAATGCCTTTTTAGTACTTATGGGGATAATTATAATATTTTAATGCTTATATCTCTATTAGTGTGATAGGTCATATTATGATATGATTAATAGATATCATAATATTGAAAATATCTTGTATTCTTAGAATAAACCCCACTTGGTCAACTGCATTTTTTAAAATATGATGTTAGATTCTGTAAGTTAATATTTATTTAAAATGCTGGCATCAATACTCACCAATGAGATTGGCCTATCATTTTCTTACTTGTTTGGGCGTATGTGCTTGTGTGTCTGTATCTGTAGGTGCACATGCTCAATTTTTGTTAAGCTTTAGTTTCATTTTAGATAGAATTGAAATTATTTGCTTTTTAAGATTTGAAAGAATTCCCCCGTGAAATCATCTGGACATGTGGTTTGGGGTGGGATGGAGGTAGTGGTTATAGCCAAACAACTTCCTCTATGTCTTATTTGGAAATCATACTGTTTACATTTTTCTATTCTTTCTGAGGACTGTTTTGATAAAATATGTTGTTAAGGAACATTATCCACTTCATCAATGCTTTCAAATTTATTGACATTGATTTATGCAAAATTATTTCTTACTTTGAAGTTATTTCTCTTTTATAATTTTTATTTTTAATATTTGTGTCCTCTTTTTTCTTCATTAGGTTAGGGAGTTTACCTTTTATTTTATTTTTAAAATAATGATCTTTTCAAAGGTCAAAAGAATATTTATACTCTTCAAGGGAGAAAGAAATGTTAAAAATAAACATGTATCTGATCATTTGGGCAAATTTAAATACAGAAAGTATAAACCAGAAACTAATTAGACTGCTTACCAATATGGATGGATGATAACAAGGTGAAAAGAATGAGGGCATGAAAATGGAGCATGAGGATAAGTGGGGAGCAATACTTCTTCAAGTATACATTTTTATATAGCTTTAACTCTTAGAACCATGATAATTTTTCACATATTAAAACAATAGTTAAAATCCATCAGGATGGAGGTGGAATCCAAACTAGAATATAAAAATACAAATGAACTCTAACTGTATTACAAATAAATAGCTTAATCACACTAAAAGGAATGGAGAAGAAAATTAACTTTGGAAATAGTATTTTGATTGCATACTACAAGGCTAAAGATAAAACTAATTTTACACAAATTTTGTACTCTAGCTTCTAAATTTGGTTCTTGTGGGGGATATGACAAGCAATTCTGGATCTATTTTGTGTGTATACTAGAACTGGACTAATAAATATAGATAATGAAAGCACATTTTTCACTTTCAGGGAACAAGTTATAATAAAGAAAGGAGGAAGGAAAAGGGAAAGGGAAAGCCTTGTGGTTTGTTAGATTAGAATTAGAAATATCAAAATGAACTTATAGTTGTTAATATATACAGACAGATACAGAAATAAATATAGGTGTGTGTATGCATAAGTTAGCATACATACATATCTTTTCTGGCTATGTCCAATGAGAGGGGCTATATACTCCAGTAGCACTGAGCACACCTGGCACTCAGTTTATGGCTTCTATATATCATCCTCCAGCAGCAGGAACCAGAGCTCCTTTAAGAAATATGACAGTGGATTCTAGGGATGTGATAGGAAAAATATAAGATGAGCCTGGAAAATATTGTGGTTTCAAAAGTAGGGAAGTATTTAAGAAAGGATGAGGACATGTTTGAAAGGACATTGGAAACACCTTGAAGATCCTTCCAATATCCAAAGCTGAAACAATTTGAACAAAAAAATGAGTAATGACAGATTGCATTACAACCTGTAGAATACAATAAATCATTTGTGAGTCCATACTTTCATAAATATATGATTGAATAGATAACAATATTGAATAAATAAGTAAATGGGGGAAAGAGACATATCTTTCTTACAATGGCAGTCTATTGATAAATGTAGAAGGAATGATAGAAATAGAAAGCACCACTAACCAAAGACTACATGTTTTCTTTTCTTTTTTTTTTAAATTATACTTTAAGTTCTAAGGTACATGTGCACAACGTGCAGGTTTGTTACATATGTTTACATGTGCCTTGTTGGTGTGCTGCACTCATTAACTCATCATTTACATTAGGTATGTCTCCTAATGCTATCCCTCCCCCCACCCCCTCACCACAATAGGACCCGGTGTGTGATGCTCCCTTTCCTGTGTCCAAGTGATTTCATTGTTAAATTCCCACCAATGAGTGAGAACATGTGGTATTTGGTTTTCTGTTCTTGTGATAGTTTGCTGAGAATGATGATTTCCAGCTGCATCTATGTCCCTACAAAGGACACGAACTCATCCTTTTTTATGGCTGCATAATATTCCATGGTGTATATGTGCCACATTTTCTTAATCCAGTCTGTCACTGATGGACATTTGGGTTGATTCCAAGTCTTTGCTATTGTGAATAGTGCCTCAATAAACATACGTGTGCATGTGTCTTTATAGCAGCATGACTTATAATCCTTTGGGTATATCCCCAGTAATGGGATGGCTGGGTCAAATGGCATTTCTGGTTCTAGATCCTTGAGGAATCGCCACACTGTCTTCCACAATGGTTGAACTAGTTTACAGTCCCACCAACAGTGTAAAAGTGTTCCTATTTCTCCATATCCTCTCCAGCATCTGTTGTTTCCTGATTTTTTAGTGATTGCCATTCTAACTAGTGTGAGATGGTATCTCATTGTGGTTTTGATTTGATGTTTTCTAATTATATTTTTCAGTATGTGTTCTGAATCATTGTTTTATTTTCTTTTCCATGGACTCCAATTGTGCAATTGCTGTATCTTATCCTTTCTTCTAGACCTGTCCTTAATTGTGAATCTTTTTTTTAAACTCATTTTCCCTTTTGTTTGTCTTTCTTACTGCTACCTCCTATTTCTCCTAACTGAAAGACTTACAATGTCCTTTCTCCCATTTGCTCATTCAATATTGAATGGTTTTCATTTTTCTTATTTACTTTATATTTGTTGCTGAGCTCTGCCAGTTCACTTTCAATCTCCAATCTCACCATTCAGTTCCTGAGACTCTGCATCTCTGCTTTGCAGTATTCCTTCAGAGGCATAATTATATTCCTCATGTTTTAAAATTCATAATATGATGTCTGGTCATATTTTCTATCTACTCTATAGTAACACTTTCCTAGTGAGTGTTTTTTATCTACTGGTGAGTTTTGTTGCTCTTCTCCATATTCTTTCCCATAGTATTTTTGCTTTTTTAAAAAAATTATTCATCATTACATTATTTGGATTTCCTTTGGACAGATATTTGCAGGAGGCACACTGTTGGGGTGTGGCAGATGATCAGTGTAGCCTTCTTCTGCCATAGAGACAGGCTGTTTCCTGCAGAAATGGCCTATTTCTATGACTATCTGCACAGCTCTTTCTTCTCCCAAACTGATCCAGCTCTGCTCACCTAAATTCTCACATGCACTATTGGAGACACCCTTGTTTGCTCTTAGAGTGAGACCCTTACAATTGGATACCATATTTTTGTTGGCACTTTCTTTGAATTTCCACCAAAGGGCCTTGTCAACATTCCCCATGCATTGCCTCTTCACTTCCTTCCATGTGGCTTCTGATCTCAACTACTTTTTGCAGCTACTTTTTGGAGTCTGTAGATATAGCTTTCTTTCAGTTTCATTAAAAATAGAGTTTGTGGTGAGTTTTTCAATCTCCTTGTTTTTTTTAAAAAAAATTTTTTTTCTTTTTAGGAGAAAAAGAAAAACAATGGCTTACGTTGTTTTGTTTACATTAGAATTATTTGCTTTTTTTTTAATCGTAGAACTGTTTCTTGAAGTTAACACAGCAGTTTTTAAATAAGTTATTAGCTGTACATTACCTTGGGCAAATGGCTAAACCCTTATGAGCTTCAGTTTCTTCATCTTTAAAATGGGGATAGTATTAGTGCCTTCTGCCTAACATGGTGGTGAAGACTGAATGAGATAACATATGTTAAGTGTTTGACAGGATGTTTGACAAATAATAAGTAATCAATAATTATAGTTTATGAAACAAACTGTCCAAAAATACATTTCTATTTGGAATTTGGCATTACTATTTGAGAAGTCTGGGTCTTGGTAGGTTTGACTTAATTTCTCAAGATTTATAGTGTTGAATCCTTAACATTTATTTATGCCTATAATGAAAGACAAAAACCAACAAATCATGTGTGGTAGACTTGTCAAATGTAAGACAGCTGATAAGAGACAGCCTGGATGTGGCCAGTCATGGTGGCTCATGCCTGTAATCCCAGTACTTTGAGAGGTTGAGAGGCCAAGGCGGGTGGATTACTTGAGCTCAGGAGTTCTAGACCATCCTGGGCAACATGGCAAAACCCCATCTCTACCAAAAATACAAAAACTTAGCCAGGCGTGGTGGTGCACACCCATGGTCCGAGCTACTCGGCAGGCTGAGGTGGGAGGATTGCTTGAGTTCAGGAGGCAGAGGTTGCAGTGAGCTGAGATCGTGCCACTGCACTCAGCCAGGGTGACAGAATGAGATCCCATCAAGAAGAGAGAGCCTGGGTGTGGAAAAAAGCTTTGTTTGGTGGAGGAGACACCCTAATTTAGGGCAGTAGTGTTCAACCAAGGAGGGACTCTCCCAAAGAGCTTTTTACAAAAGACACATGCCCTTGCTACGCTCACGATCTACAGAGTTAGAATCAGTGGGTGATGCGGGCATGTGCAGGCTGCAGAAGCTCCCCTGGTGACTTGGATGTGCATCAAAGGTGTATGGCCTCATCAGCTTCTACTGGAATAACTGCAACAATGTCTTGACTTAATTCTACTGGCATAGCTTCCTCTCCAGTTTATTCCATACTCAGTTAGTCAATAACCTTACTCAGATTCTATTTTTTTAATGAAATAGCATATGCTGTCTTGTACGTACTGCACCTTGGGTTAAAGCATAGAAAGAAGGCCTTTAACAATAACTTTTTGCATACTTGACATTTAACATATAGCTTAAACTTGAAGCCTTGGTTTTCTCATGGTTTTGTGCATCTGTCCTCTTTCATTAGTGAGACTACACAGTAATAGGACCATTTCTTATGCTTCTCTGAATCCCTTAGGATCCTCAATCAGTATCAAACCCTAAAATGGTAGTGTTAAAGATGATTAGGCATAAAGGAAAAAAGAGAAAGACAGGCTTCCACTGAACATATTCACATATAGATTTAATAGTTTGCTTCTTTTGCTGTTGATAACAAATATATCCCCAGTTAGGGTAGGAAGAAGGGGAAGGTTTTATTACTTTAATTTGTTTGCAATCATTCTGTGCACATCTAACACTATCAGTTGTTCCTACTAGGTGCTTAGTAATTGCTTGCAGAATTGAAATCTTCAGTATAAATGGATTATAACAGGGGAAATGGGGTAAACAAAAAAAGCAAAACCAAAGCTCTTTCTTTTAACCATTAATTTTTTCTTACCATATGTGAGTGGGGAACTTTTCCACGTTAGGATCCCATGCCCGTCAGTTTGTATAAAACAGAGATCCTGTCCTCCAGCTAGTTATAAAGAGCATGAAATAAAACTGGATCCTTTGTGAGCGTCAGATCTTAAGTTTGTTTTTGTTCTAGATTTTAGATCCACTTTTATGACCCAGAAAATGCTTATTAGAATGGGCAAAGCATTTACTTTCAGTTCCATAAACTCGTATTGCCATTTATTATACATTTTATTATTAATTACATGTTTATGCTAAGGGATCAATTCTATACACAAATTCAGCTTTTGATTTTAGAAATTCAATTGAGGTGAGTAAATTCACAGGGAACTTTCTGCTCTGTCCCTCACTCAGTTATTAATAACCACTGTAATCATTGTGATGTATTTCAATGTCTGGTTTGGGCTCTTACTATATGAATCTTTCCATTCAAAACTAGATTCTTATTTTTACTTTCTCTTCTTTAAAATGAAGAAGCCATATCTTTGCAATACATTTTTATTTCCTTTATTCAGGGATAGAGAACACCAGCTGTGTTTAGCTTTCCCAAGGTTCAAAATCTTACCTGGGGTGTGAAGAAATAGAGCAGTATCTTGGTCTCTGGATGAGATGATTACTGAAGCTATCACATGCTGGCACTGTAAGCATCCTCAGCTACACCATTTATTGATGCAAAGAATAAAAAGCAATACTGGGAAAAACTAGGGTGATCAAAAATCTCTTTGGTTCATGGATTAGGTGGTGTCAGACATCTCATTTTAAAAAGAACTGCTGTCTGGATTGAGAAAGTGTGCCGTTTTATTCATATGATGGATTTGGGGTTCTGGGATGTGTGTGTATTTAATTTTACAAGAAGTGTTCTGATCAGAAAAGGGCTTCTCATTATGTTAAAGGCAACACATGTTTTGTGGTGGCAGGGAAGGAAGGTATAGATGGATCACATGGTTAATTCGGCTAAGTGGCCAAATCAGTGCTCAGTGGCATCTTTTGAAGGCAACCAGTTTGAAAGTAGAAAGTGACTTGTCCATTTAAAAAGCAGGGAAGGGCATTGAGAAAGTTCTTTGGAAATTAAATCTGTTTAATATGGCGTAAAAGCATAAAAGATAGTAAAATAACAATGCTGTTTCCACAGACCGACTCTTTTGCTAAGTAAACACCAAAACATCATTCAATTTCCCAGATGCAAGGACTAGTTTTCAAAAGATGGATTCATGTTACCCTGGAAAGCTCCCAAGCAAATAACGTCTCTTTATTGGAAGCAAATGAAGAAAAAAGAGGATCTGTGGGGGAGTGGAAGCTACGTAATTGTATTAAAACATAAACTCAGCAGTTCAGATAGAGATTCGCGGGAGGGATAGTTGCCCTGGCTTTGGGAGGAGAGAAGCAAGTTGCGATTAGAACCACTTGATAGAGGAACCTTATTCGTGAATGAGAAGATGCTGGGGAAAGACACAGACCCTCAAGTCGAGAATTCATCCAGGATTGTATTTAAACTAGTTTTTCTGCACTCTGGGGACCCAAAAGACTTTGGTGTTTGCCTATCTGGCAGGGGAAGCAGAAGAGCATAATTTTTAACAGTTCAGGCACTAGGCCCTGGAAGCCTTGGATTTAAATTACAACTCTACTCTCTAATAGTTGGGTGACGTTGGACAATTCACTCACCCTCTCTGGTTTTGTTTTCTTATCTTTAAATGAGGATAGAAACCAGTGTATATTTCATAAGGTTTGAGGAAAGATGGAAAACACTAATATGTACAAAGCATTTAGCAAATTGCTTAGCATATAGGTAGAATAGATAAATCTGAGTTCTATGATATACTGCTATTATAAAATAATGGTTATAATAATAACATTGAAGTGAAGATTTAAGCTGCAGAGTCTTCCTTGTTTAAAATGACTAACTCCACTAAACAGTTTTCTCTTGTGTATTTACTGAATGTTTCTATACTTGAGTTCCCCACGAAGGACCTATATCAGGCCGGGCGCGGTGGCTCACGCCTGTAATCCCAGCACTTTGGGAGGCCGAGGTGGGCAGATCATGAGGTCAAGAGATTGAGACCATCCTGGCCAACATAATGAAACCCCATCTCTCCTTTAAAAATACAAAAATTAGCTGGGTGTGGTGGCGTGCACCTGTAGTCCCAGCCACTTGGGAGGCTGAGGCTGAAGAATCACTTGAACCCGGGAGGCCACTGCACTCCAGCCTGGCAGCAGAGCGGGATTCACTCTAGAAAATAAAAGGACCTATATCAAGGAACTTGTATTGAAAGCATGCATTTATTCATTTGTCAGTTATTCATTCCTTCAATAACATTTATTTTATTTTTTTAAATGTTTTTTGTTTTTAATTTGTGTGAGTACATAGTAGGTGTAAACTAGCATTTATTGAGTATTAGACTCTGTTAGGAGCCAGAGATATCTGTGAGAGGGAAAAGGCATATTCTTCCATTTGAGTAATTTATAATTGGCAGGGGATGTATGTAGTTAAACAGACCAATTAAACTTCGTTCTAGGTATTTGGGAGAAGTGGAGTTCAGGAAAGGCTCTGTAGAAGCAGCATCATCAAAGTTGTGACCAAGAGGATAAGTAGGAATCACTCAGGTGAAGGGGAGTCCGGCCTGGATGAGAGCACAGAGCACAGCTCCAGGAACGGCGAGAGTATTTACGAAGGTGATGAAGTGGGAACGTGCTTGGGGGACCATCCAGGGTGGCTGATAAGGGATGAAGAGAAGAGTGACTGGGATGAGATGCTGGTTGGGCTTTGTTGACCACTTTCAAAGAGTATTCATTTTATCCTGAGGGCAATGAAGAGAAAGGGCAAGAGAAAATCCTGACGTTTAAATGGAAACCCTGGTCTACATTTTTTCATGTCATTTTATCTTTAGTTATTCCATTTTACCCTAACAACATGTCTAAGACATAGAGATGGTCAGGTGTCTCTCTCCTTCGGTAGCCAAGGAAACAGCCTCAGAGAGCCTCCTCCCTGGTCGCATGCCAAGTTCCATTTTACCAGCCAGCCTGGTGATAAAAAGCATCTCTTCCTTTCTTCTCCCAACACAACCTCTTTCCTCAAGTTTAATTGATGGGATGTTGACTCAGATACTGTTCAAGGAGAACAATTTATAGTATAGCACAAGTCTTTTAGGAAGAAAGGTGACAGGATATGGACCCCTATAGTTCCCAAATTGCTTGATTCTGTGAAGCTCAACGTGCCTTGACCTGCCTTCTCCATTTGGAAGCTGGGATTGGGGCTGTTCTCCTTGAAACCCATTGAGGAAGCCATGAGAGGTTATCTCGACAATTCCCTCAAATATTCCTCTGTTGCCACAAGGAAACTGTTACAAGCAGAATTTGAAAAAGGTCCAAGTGCAGCAGTACATTGAACACAGATATCAAAAAGTCCCAAAATGCCTCTTTGAGGAAATAGTATTTAATCAGAGAACAATTCATGGGTCTCAATAGGCCCAGATAGCTGTAAGTATATACATACATACATACATACATACATACATATGGATCTACACACATATGCAAGTGAGGAATGACAAACATTAAAAATAGGACCATGCCCTGCTTGAGATTTTTCAGCCAGCAGAATACTCTGTGTTTTCTTTACCGTTTGAATGATTTGAATGATTTCTCTTGCTCTCTCTCTCTCTCTTTTTTTTTTTTTTAAATACAGGGTGTTATTCTGGTCACCCAGGCTGGAGTGCAGTGGTGTGATCTAAGCTCACTGTAACCTCTGCCTCCGGGGCTCAAGCCATCCTCCCACCTCAGCCTCACGAGTAGCTGGGACTCCTGGTGCACATGACCCCGCCCAGCTAATTTTGGCATTTTTTGTAGAAACAGGGTTTTGCCATGTTGCTCAGGCTAGTCTCAAGCTGCTGGGCTCAAGCAATCCACCCACTTTGGCCTCACACAGCGCTGGGATTACAGATGTGAGCCACCGTGTCCCATCTCTCTTGTTTTTATCCTTAGGAAAGACCAATGGATTCATGAACAATGGTAAAATCCAGAGAACCAGTGAGGGCAAATAAGTAGAAAATGATTGGTTAAAGAGTCATTTTTTAAAACGACAACCTTCTGGTATAGGAGGATGTTACATTAGTTACAGGGAATAAGGATGTTCTTTCCAGATGTAACTGCTAACTAGAGTAACTATATAAGTAATTGTTAACTTTTGAAAAACTAATTTATATTTTGAAATAATTTTAGAATTAGAGAAGAGTTACCAAAATAGTACATATAACGTTCATGTAGTATACACTTATGTTAGCAGCTTATTTTTCATTCAATACTGTTAAGTATATAGAACTTATCTGGATTTTACTAATTTTTCCAATAATGTTCTTTTTCTGTTCCAGGATCTCACGTTACCTTTAGTTTTACATTTCCTTATTCACTTCCATTCTGTGACAGCTCCTTCATCTTTCCTTGTCTGTCATGACCTTAACACTTTTCAAGAGCGCTTGTTAGTTATTCTGTAGAATGCTCTGCAATTTGGGTTTGTCTCAGGTTTTCCCCTTGATTATATAGAGGTTATGCATTGTTGAGAAGGCTACAACAGAGAAGAAGTGCGCTAGGGGATACATGACATCAATATATGCTACTAGTAATGTTAACCCTGACTTAGCTAACATTGATCACCTGGCTGTCTGCCTGGACTCTCTACTGTAAATTTACTATTTCTTCCCTCAAAAATTACTAAATATTTTTGGGAATATAGTCTGAGTTCATGCAGATATTTTATTTCTGTGTAAACTTTCATTCACCAACTTAATTATCCTTTGGTGGGTCTTGTCTGCTACAATTATTATGGTGAAGTTCTAACGGTGATCTTCTATTTCTCTCATTCTTTTTACATTTTTAGTTAGAATTCTGTAAGAAAATGTAGTCATTTCTCATTTATTTATTCAGTTATTTATTCAGTATTAGCTCCTGTTTTGTTTTTGTTCTTTGGATTATAATCCACTATTATAATTATTTATTTTGTTGCTGGATTGTTCCAATTTTAGCCATTGGTAGTGTTTTCAAGTTGCCTCCTGTGTCCTTCCAGTATGCCTCCATTAAAAGAAAAATTTGTAAGAACTTCCTTACTTTCTTGCACCACAAAGATACTTCAGGCTCAATGTGTATTTTCCCCTACCCCAATCCAGAAAGCATTGCAGTTCTTCAAGGAGCCTTGTTCCTTTTATTAGAGAATTTAAAAAGCCAAGGTCTGGGTACAAGGTATAATTATGGCTACTGAAGTGTCAAAGTGTCACTGTTTCTAGGTCTCCTCAGTGGATATTGTTAGGAGATATATATATATATATATATATATATATTAGTAATATATATATATATTAGTATGTTGTACTAACTCATACATACGTACACATCTATATTTATTTCCCTAGCCTTTACCTATATCTATCTACTCATTCCGTACAATTTCTAACCCATACCCTTATGTTAAACAGATTTACCAGCCAGAGTACAGAATTTGTTTAGATTTTTCTGACTTTAGCTTAACAGTATCCACTCAAAACATTCTGTCTAAAGAATATCTTTTAACATTTCTAGTAAAAAGATATGCTCCAATAAAATTCAGTTTTTGTTTGCTCAGAAAGTCTTTATTTCTCCTTTATTTTTAAAAGGTATTTTCTGTAGATATAGAATTCTGGGATGACAGTTGTTTTTCTATCAGTGCTGTACAGTGCTTTAAAAATATCACTCCATTGTCTTCTGGCTAGCATGATATAAGATGAGATGTATGCTGTAATTCTTACCTTTGTTCCTCTGTATATAATGTCTTATTTTCTCTAGTTATCTTTAATATTTTCTCTTCTTTGTTTACAGCAATTTAAATATTAAGTTCCTAGATAAGTGAGATTTAAAAAAATAATTTTCAGCCATTATCTCTTCAAATATTTCTTCTGCTCCCTTGTCTTTTTCTTCCCCTTCCTGAGATTACAATTGTGTGTATTTTAGAGTGATTTGTGTTGTCTCACAGATCTTGAATGTTTGGTTCTGGTTTTTTTTTGTTGTTGTTTGTTTGTTTTTACAATAAATAGAGTTCTTCTCTGGGTGTTTACACTGTGTGTGTGTGCTTTCCCCCCCTCCCCATTCATTTTTCTCTTTTTGTTTCAATTTGGATAATCCTATTGACCTGTCTTCCAGTTCACCAATTCTTTCATCAGCTGTGTTGTCTGCTTTTGAATCTGCTGAAGACATTCTTTGCTGCTCCTCCTGTGTTTTCCTTTTGTACTCTTTTTACTTGATTCTTTCATGTAGTTTCATTTCTCTACTGAAATTACTCATCTAATTTTGCATGCTTGTCCACCTTTTACTTTAGAGCTTTTAGCATATTAATCACTGTTCTTTTTAATTCTCTGTCATATATTGCCAACACCTGTGCCATTTCTAAGTCTGGTTTTGACAATTGCTAAATGTGGTTTTCTTGCCTTCTTGCATGCTTTGTGAATTTTTGTTGTTGTTGTTATTTGAAAACTGGACATCTTGTGTAGTAAAGTAGAGACTGAAATAAGTAGATTTTTAAACTTACATGGGGCATGTCTTTTCCTCTGCTAAGCTTTAAGTATGGGAGTTTGAGTTATATTAGGGATTTGGCTGCATTTAGATTTTTTTTGTTGTTACTGTGGTTACCCTCAGAGTGTCATGGGCTTTAAATTACTATAGATATACCTGTGGTTGTAGCACAAAACAGAGAAATTTGTGTTCAATTCTGAATTCTAGGTCTTCCCTTTGTGTCTCATAAAGCATTTTTTTAACATGCTTATTTCTCACCTGTTCTTTTCGAAATAGCAGTATCCTTCTCTTATATTTTATCTGAAGCATAGTGACCAGCTTAGTGACGATTGAATGTGGGGATGTGATCTCAATTGTTCTCATGAATCCTCAGTCATAAACATAAACATAAACCCCATTCCAGGATCTTAGGTGTGTGGACGGATGGTTCTCTTCCCTATGTAAGCATGTGCTCACATCTCTCCTCTCGTTGTCTCTCTAGATTTTGGGCCAGACTTTGCTACTTTAGTTCTCCAGTGGATTTTTTAAATTTCATGAATTTGAAGTTAGTCTGGCTCTTTTATTTTAATTTTTGTAACTGTGAGCGGCACTCCTAGCTCTCTACACCCTGGGATAGAAGCTGGAAATTCATTTAACCACTTTTGAGGGTGAAAGAGGCTCTTTTAAATAAGTATGTTAGGACCACATGTGTAAAGCGGGATTGCCCCAGACAAGCTGGAATGTATGGTCACTGCATAGGTAACTCTCATGAGGCAAAGGTGGCCTTCACTAGGTTTTTTTGAGGAACTGAATAAGCAAGAATGAGATTTATATGTTAATTCTAGTTAAATCCAGAGCCTGGAACATACTTTGTGCTCAGTATGTATTTGTTGAATGAAAGAAAATTAATGTGAAAATAATCTAAGTCACATAAAACTCCATGAAGAGCAAAGACAAACATTTTCTTCAAAATGCTTGATTTTTTAAACTAGATTTTCCTGTCTTTCCTCACATGCACACAAATATATACACACATACATACACACACACACATCTCAACATCTCACGCTGTCTAAGATAATTTCCTCGGATCAATCCTTATTTCATGTACTTTTGTGGGTGAGTAAACCCTTCTATCAGTGTTAGGGTAAAGATCTTTCTCTTTCTCTTCCTTCTGTTTCTCTCCCCAGATTTCACTGCTTGAGTCTCACACAGATAGCCTGGTTTATTCTAGAAACAAAGTAACTCCATTATTTTATCCCTTGCAACTCTCTCAGAGGGAACCCAAAGGGCTGGCCTGTCCTTCTGGTACCATAAATTGCAGAGACTTAGCCTTACCAACGTGGCCAGTTAATTGCGTTCACATAAAACCCAGTATGGATCTGAGGCTGGAACAGTTCTGCTCTGTGTTATTGTTCCCCCACCCTACAGAACCACAGAATCACAGCATCTGAGGCTTGGAAGAAATCTTAAAAACCAAACATACACTGATCCTCCACTTTCACTCTGTCACAACACACAGGAGGGATAATGTAGACAAGGATAAGAACCTCCCATGGATGTAGGTCAGGCAAGTTTACTCACTATAAAAATAATATGGTTTCTGGGTATATGTGATTTTTAAATTTTAATTATCTGAGCTATTCCATACCCATCCAATAGTTTCTCTTGCTTGTAATCAAGGAACTAATACAGATCCACTTTAATTTATATGATTTTAAAATTAATCAAAACATGTTCTGTATTAGTAGTAATAAATTACCTGTGATAGCCCCATATGAGTGATTATGGACCTAGCAATGTATCAAGAAGCAAAGTTGAAAACTTAACTAATCTAAGTCTTCACCTGAGATTTGAGACTCCTTTATATTTCTGCCAAGTAGTTATTCATTCTCCACTTGCATCACTCCAGTAACAGAGGATCTCACTTTTTCCTGAGAAAACTCTAATTTATTTTTTATTTTCATTTTTGAGACAGAGTCTCTCCCTGTTGCCCAGGTTGGAGTGCAGTAGTGTGATCTTGGCTCACTGCAAGCTCCGCCTCCGGATTCACACCATTCTCCTGCCTCAGCCTCCCGAGTAGCTGGGACTACAGGGGCCCACCACCACACTCGGCTAATTTTTTTTTTTTTTTTTTTTGTATTTTTAGTAGAGACGGGGTTTCACCATGTTAGCCAGGATGGTCCCGATCTCTTGACCTCGTGATCCGCCTGCCTCAGCTTCCCAAAGTGCTGGGATTACAGGCGTGAGCCACCGTGCCCGGCTGAAATAAGCTCATTCAAGTGGAGTTGAAATTTATTTCCCCATGATTGCTTTTATTGTGTATCCTTAGGTCCTATAGCAAATATCTGTGAAGAAGTCTTTGCATATGGCAGACATTAGCTCTTTCCCTGTGGTCTTATTCAAACCTCTGATGATACCATGGGACTTAATCTATTACTAATTTTTACAGGGGATTTTGCTTAATGATTTGGGATGATTAGCCTTCTAGAAGCAGAAGCAAAAAAGAACATTTTGGATCGTGTCCAACCAGGAGAAGTGTCTAGAGCTAGTCCATTGGGAGAACTTAGAAGTAAGGAAAGCACAGAGAAGGTGCCCTTTGCCCTCTGTAAATATCACCAAATTCCAGTCTCACTCAAAGGGGCAGTAGATTCTGAGAAAGGAAAGTTATCTCTATGAAAATGTATGCTGATCCTCAGTATGAGGCAAAACAAAATTATTTTCTGGGCAGAGCAAGAGATTTTAGGTAGAATAGTAGAGTACTTAAGAAACTGGATTTCAAAAAGCACAGCTCTGCTACTTACTAGTCTTGTGATTTTGGGCAAATTCTTTAATTTCTGTAAACATTAGCTTTTTCATCTGTAAATTGGGAATAATTAATACTAGTACCTATGTCATAGGGTTATTATAATAATTAAATGTGATAAGGCATGTGCATGATTATTAACAAGTATTATTTACATTTACATGTTTACATTCAAATTTAAGAAGGTAATATTGGTTAATTTTATAGATAAGATAACCCATATTTTTCAAAAATTAAAAACGTACCCAAATTAAGAATAACGCTTATTTAAATGGTTTCCTCCTCTTGTTTTCCCTGGTTGACTGATGTTTGGCGGCAAATGATAGCTTTGCCAATTTCATCTGGGCAGCTCTTTTTAAAAAAATGTTGATAACTTTGGAAATACAGCATTTGCACCTAAGGGCTTCTTAATGTTAATGAGCCCTTAGGTGTAAATTGTGATTCAGACACATGGGACTTTTTTTCTCTGATGCTGCATACGCAACCTCCAAAATATTTTGAGTAACCTCTGTGGATTAGAAATTCTGAGCAGACATAGCCAACATTGTTGCTGGAGGGAAAATATGAAAAGGCCAAACTGAGAAAAATCACAGCCTGGGGATAAAAGAAGAATAAAGGGGAAAAACAATTGAAACCTTTATGAAGAGCATTGAGACCAACATTTGAGTTACCTGCAATGTTTATTATAAACTAGGGGCCAATGAAATACACGTTCCCTGACAATGTCTTTCAAACTTTAACTGATGGTGTCTTATTGCTTGATTTAAATTAGGTTAACATTTTGCCATACATTTTACAAGCCAAAGTATTTTATCGTAAATTGTTTTCATGTCTTCTTCCTATTTTCTCTTGAGTTGTATGTTAGTCTAATTTATATTAGTTTTTATATTTTATATTATATCTAATTTATATTATATTGTTTTATTGTTATTCTTGTTGTGCTGTTTATTAACCTTATTCTTATTAGTTTGTAAAAACTCTTTACGTGTCAAGGATATTGCTCCTTTTAGATGAATAAATTTTCATGTTTTATGTAGTAAAAATAATGGCATGACAGTGTCTAAAACAAGACTCAGGGCAACATCAGTATGTCTTTAAGGCCTGGAAAATGATTGTGTATGCATTTATTTTAGATACTTTATTTGTAATATCAGCAAACAGTATCCCCAAATTAGTACATACACCTAATTAAAAGAAAGTAAAAACAAAAGTTAAGCTATTATTACTACTGCTGCTTTTTAAAAAAGCAACTCTTACGAAGTTCTGTTAACATAAGTGCTTGACACATGCATATCACTTTTATTCTGAGGCTTTCTAAAAATTTTATTTGTGCATTTTAAACACATGTCAAAATTGAGGAAGAATTTAGTTGAGAATCCCATGTTTTTATTTCCTCTGTTTTTCATTCTAGGTATATACTATTGAGCAATGATAGTATTTTGCTTAAGGAAACTCACTGCATGCAGTTGTTCCCAAGGTACTGTCTTATGCCCTAATACTGTTTGGAAATATCTGACTGTAATTGCTTGTTTCTCTTATTTTTATCGATAATGTCTAGCACTATGTTGAACTTTGAGTGTTTAATAATGCTTCCATAAACTAATGATTATGTTAACTAATTAATGATTGACTATTACTATTATTTTTTTGAGATGGAGTCACCCAAGCTGGAGTGAAGTGGTGCCATCTCAGCTCACTGCAACCCCCGCCTCCTGGGTTCGAGGGATTCTCCAGCTTCAGCCTCCTTAGTAGATGGGATTACAGGCATATGCCACCATGTCCAGCTATTTTTGTATTTTTAGTAGAGACAGGGTTTCACCATGTTGGCCAGGCTGGTCTCGAACTCCTGACCTCAGGTGATCCACCCGCCTTGGCCTCTCAAAGTGCTGGGATTACAGGCATGAGCCACTGCGTCCAGCCATGATAGATTATTAATGAATAATTAAATTGTTCATGTTTAACTGCATTGTTAATATTAATACTAACTACTACTACAGATGTAGTAGTTAGAATTGTTATTTTTAACATTTTTTCTGTATAATATTTTTTAAAAAGAAGATGTAATCAGTTTCCTAATCTGTAAAATAGGAACACTAATGTGAGTAATAAAATAGGAACACTAATATGACTAATAAAGACATACTAATGTCTTTTTATGGGACTTTAAAAATCATTCCCAGACTTCCCACTTTAAATGCTTCATCTTTTGCAATTAAATGCAATTCTTGAGCTTCCTTTAGAAGCAACAATAGTGGTGCTCTATGGAATGTAAAAAGAATCCTCCAGCAGCCCTTAGCCAGTGATCAACACAATTCATATATAAGGGAAGGCACAAAACTAGAGAAATCTATTTTATCAGAACACATCTTAGGAGACGAGAAGACGATAAACCTCTCCCTGGGAACTCACATGCTCTAACAGGGCCCAGTGTGAGTTCACAGGGAGTTTTTGTTTTACGGGCAGATTTCTGGGGAACAAGGTTTTGTTGGAATGGGGAGGCCTACTCTGAAACTGTAGCCACATGGAGCCATGGGCCTGTTGCAATAATATTTTGAGGTCCTGTCTATTTAACTGCCAGTAAAACACTTCCAAAGGTAGGAAATGCTAAAAATAATATAAGCAAATATAACCAACCTCATTGGGTTGGGTGGAAGCTTTGAAAGTACTAATGTGATGTGGAATTAAGCCCTTAGATGGAGAAAAGAAATTAATTTTCTCAATGAAGCCTGGTTTACTACATCCACCTCTTGGTTTCTGACACTGGCTGTGCACAAAAGGAAGAGCACTTGGTCAGAGCATAACCATCCTGTGGCCTTAGTGACCTTCATCTGTTCCATGAAACCACAACCTTGAGGGTCCTCTTACCATGGCCCATAGTCTGTAATTATTTTATCCTGCAAGTGCAGAAGCCAAGATTGTAGGGTTAAAAGTAAACAGATCCTTTATAAACAAGTTAGGCTGTTATGATGAATACATTTTTGTGTGGAGTCCTGGATTTTCTACCACAAAATCGTTGACCGTCTCACTCTTCCAGCTGCCTCCACCTCCTACCACATATCCATTTCCCATGCATTTTTAGATTGCTTTAAAATTGAGATAAACCAGTGTGGAAGTATAAAATACAGATTGCTAGACTAAATCTTGCCTCTTAGGATTTTAGAGTTGGTTAGGTCCTCAGAGATTTGCTGGTCCAATTTCCCCCTCCCCTCCCTTCCCCTTCCCTCCCCGCTTTTTCCCTCCCCTCCCCTAGGAACCTTGGAAGCCCCCTGTGTCCACACATATGGCAGGCCAGAAATGCCTGGTAAGTTACACCCTTATCCTCCAGCAGCCCTTAGCCAATGATCAACATAATTCACATGTAAGTACCCCGGTTTCCTCACCATTAGCCCCCACCACTGCTTGCTTAATAATTTGGAGGCATATGTTCCACACTGGCTCCCAGAATTCCCAACAGATGAAGTGCCCTTCCACCTTGCACATACTTCCACTGCTTTTTCCAGCACAGGGGTTCCTAAAGATTTGTTAGCTGTGTCCTCTACCAGGTGTTAAGTTTGTCAAGATCATTGTGAATGGCTTTGCAACTTTGCATTCTCAGACCTTAGCACAATCTTAACACGTAGTAAGAGGCAGTACGTGTTTTGTGGCAATGAATTAATTGGACTTTGCACGGTTTCCTAGCTGGCTGTTGTCTTTGTACAATCGTGTCATCCACCCTTTCTGTGGTGTGGGTCTGCTGCTTATGCCCACACAGAACACGTTCCACCTTTTCACCTTTTCCAGTCTCAGCCCCTTCGGGGAGGGTAGGCTAGCCTTTGACTTAACTTCGAATGAATGCATTTCTTTACCTTGGACCACAGTCATTTGTTCAAGGATCCAAACTGGGCTATTGAGATGATTGATATGAGGACCTTTAATGAAAATGCTGGAAAAAAGACTTACTCTTTCCCTCTCCTTCTTACTTTCTTTTTTCCTCCCTTCCTTCTTTCCTTCCTTCCACTATCATTGGAGTTATTGAATTTGTAGAAATGTAAGCGTAAGAGCTTCTTGATGAACATCTGACTACCCAAAGAAGAAAGCCTGCTTATAGTAAAATCAACAGAAAGAAAGGAAGAGTGAATATTCAGGAGAGATACAGAGACAGAGAAGCTAAACACACTGCCTTTGTCTGTTTTTGCTTTTATAGCAAAATACCTGAACCTGGGTAATTTCTCAACAATAGGATTTTATTTCTCACAGTTCCAAAGGCCCAGATGTCCAAGACCAAAGTGCCGGAAGATTTGGTGTTTGGTGAGGGCCTGGTGTCCATCATGGTGTCTCCTCATGGTGGCATCCTCACATGGCAAAAGGGCAAAAAGGAGACAAAATCTATGTCCCTTCATGGCCAAAGAGCAGAAGAGTAAAAAAAGGCCTAAGATAGTTGCCTCTGGCCCTTCTATAAGGCACTAATCCATTCATGAGAGCCGGGCCCTCATGATGCCCTACTTCTTAATACCACAATGCGGATTACATTTCGATACATGGATTTTGGGGGACACATTCAACTCACAGCAGACACTATTTTAGTTTTTGCATACAGCTATGCCCGAAGAACTTGAACTTTCCAACTATGTGAGCCAATATATTACCAATTTTTCTTACGTCATTTGAGTTTCTAAGATCCATGGTATAAACTGTTTAATTACCTACCGTGCACCAGACACTGGCCAGGTATGGAGGATTCAGGGATACACAGCATACCGTCACCCTCCATGGAGAATCTGCTTATTAATGGGTGATCTGAGGAGCAAGCCTACACCACTGTGCTCCTAATTGTCCCAGCTTCCTGCTCTGGAGCCACCATGCTTCTTGTTTTCTTGGCTTTCAGAAGACACAAAGAAGCTGCATTATTTTCCTTTCAATTTCCTCAGTCATGCACAACTCCTTTCTAGTCCTTTTTTAAGAGGCCAGCATATCCTGGTTGTTTGTTCCATATGATGAATGTCCCCATTGCTTATTAACCTCCAAAATAGGCAGCCCCCACCATTAGGGCTTATGGTCTGTATGAGACAACATAAAAACAAGATACATTCTCCCCCATGCACATTTCAAATGAAATGTAACAGAAGAGAAATAAATAAAAATGGGAAAAAATGCCTTAAATGGTTGATGTTAGAAAATGTTATATGGGCAATAATGGTGCTTATATGGGCTTTGGGCAGAGACTTTGATAATGAAGGTTAAATGAGGGAATGTTACAAAAAATGTTCACTGTTCATAAAAATAAATCTCTGGTATGAACCAGAATGAAATAAACAGAGTTGCAGGCGCCAGGAGCAGCTGGGGTGACCTCAGCCTCAGGTTGGTAATAGCCAGCCTCGCTGGAACCACACACTGTCACCTCAGCAGGATCCACTTAGCTCTCCATCACAGGGACATTGAGTTCCACAGCCCTGGCCCTCGGGTGGCTCTTCTGCTTTCTTACTGGAAAACAAAGCCTTGTTGTTTCCAGGCATTTTCTCTCCTGGGTCCTGGCTGAGTTTCCAGGGACCCTGCTTTTCTAGGTTAAAGATCAGACGAGGGGTTTCAAATGCAAATGTCCATGGGGGCAGACAGGTTGTGAATGGGTGAAGCGGACACGGAGGGATGGTGGGTAATTGGAGAAGATGTGCCCCATCTGAAAGGGTCACCACCACTCAACTCTAGCTGGCTGTGGGAATACTAGCCCGGTGGGGCCAAATCTTTCTATTTGTCAAGGTTAAGCTAGAAATCTTATTTTATGTGAAATTTAATGAATTTTAAGTGTTGGCAAAAAATCAATTTCTGTTAAACATATATGTTTTGCATATATTATATGTAATAAATGTATATATATAGCGTGGGGAGGCACAAAAGAACACATTTATGAGACAGAATTGGCTTAGTAGCAGGTAGTTTGCCATCTCTTGTTAGGTGAATGCTGAGATTGTAATTACTATTGTTCACTTTCATTGATTTTTGCTGTAAGCTCTCAGATAAAGTCCTCTAAGATGCACAGTTCTTAGAATATTAGAAATTGCCATTTATTAATATGTGCTATGTGCTATGCATTTTATTAGGCGTTACATGGATTATTTCATTACCTCCTCCCTTCATCTCTAAAAGGGAAGCACTAATGTTATCCCCTTTTACAGATGGAGAAACTGAGGTTTTGAGACATGAAGTAATTCGACCAAGGTCATTGTATAGGACATCTTTTGCATAGCACCTCACATCTTCTCGGCCTTGCCACTTTATCTGACTTCCTTTGGTTGCATGGGGATATTGATATACCCTGAGTCTGTGGGCAGGAGCTGATAAAGGCCATTGTTGCTGGCCGATGGATCCGGCACACATTCCAGAAGGCTCCTCAGAAGCTCTTGAATGAGGAAACCAATTACCTGCAGCAGTTCAGGCTTCCTTGCATTGCTTTTTCCTCCTTAGCTCTTTACTTCCCCGCCCCTTATTCCAAGGATCACGTTCCTTAATAAGCCTCCACACACATCTTTATCTCAGGCCCTGCTCTTGGGAAATCCAGGCTAAGACAGTAAGTGGCAAAGTTGGAATTTAAATCTAAGTTTGACTGGTCTCCAAGTGAATACTTTATCAAGCCAGTCACTAAAGTCTCTATGTGATCCCATTATCAAGCTCTTTCCAGTCTGATTGGTCCTGAAATAAAGCTGTATAGACAGCCAAAAAAGCTCTAAAAGGATTCTTAAATCAGCAAGAAAGGAGGATGGTACCGTGGGGTAGGTGGTGCCCAGAAATCTGTTCAAATGAAGAGGGGAAAAGGGTGCAATGTAATTTTAGTTCATTATGCATTTTATTTTTCGGCACATGTCCTATATGCCTGGCACTGGGCCAAATACTAAGAACGCCACCTGGAACTGTGGGAATGAAAACAGAGCCTAAAGACCCATTTCCAGACATCCTCAGTAACTTTAGACCAGGGTGTCAATCTCAAATGCCCACAGGGACCAGGTGAGAACCTTACTTTAAGCGAAACATAAATGCATAGTCTTTATTCCCACACAGAATTAGGCTTATGGTTTCTTCTGCTTTTTCTTTAAATACCTGCTTATCCTAATCTGCCATTCACTTTCCCACTTTAGACATGTGGATATAAAAAAAATACCTTGCTCTCCTTTTAGCTCAGGAAAACAGCCACATAAGGGTAGTGACAAATGCCAGTGGATCCTGTGTTTCTGTTTGGGGAAACACTGTGGAGGCTGGGAACTGGGGATCGCAGCTCTTCTCCCAGCTACAACTTGGCTCCAGCTGACTGTGGCTGTACAGAAATTAGGCTCTGTGATGTCAGTCAGCTCTCTTCATCTTTCAAGAGAACTCAGAAACCTGGAAAAGTTTGTGAAATCTCTACATTTTTAAATGGTAACAATGAATTCAAATTTCTTAAAAACCATAGGCAAGGCCGGGCATAGTGGCTCACACCTGTAGTCCCAGCACTTTGGGAGGCCAAGATGGGTGGATTACCTGAGGTCAGGAGTTTGAGACCAGCCTGGCCAATGTGGAGAAACCCTGTCTCTACTAAAAATACAAAAAATTAGCCAGGTGTGGTGGCGGGCACCTGTAATCCCAGCTACTTGGAAGCCTGAGGCAGGAGAATCACTTGCACCTGGGAGGCAGAGGTTGCAGTGAGCCAAGATTGTGCCATTGTACTCCAGCCTGGGCAATAAGAGTCAAACCGTGTCTCAAATAAAACAACAAAAAAATCAGTAGGCAAGTCAAGGCTGGCAGAGCAAACAGAATCCATCCACAGAGTGCACTGACACCCAGGCCACCGATTTGCTCTCTGGATTGTAGGATCAGCCTTTTTCTCCTCCAAAGTCCTTGAATCACACCAGGTTCTCCTGCGTCAGGAGCAAGACTTGGGGAAACAGTACCTGGGGTATCATTGAATTTGTCCCTGGGGATTCTCTCCTTGTCTCCAGTTTGTTTCTAGGGGAAGTAGGTTAAGGCATGTGTGTGTGTTTGAATGTGAGTACGTGCATGTTTACTAAGAGCTCAAAGATAGAACCTTATTTAACAAAAACAAGCAAATTGTACGTTGACTTTCTTCAGAAGTCATGAGGGGGCAAGGAAAACAAATGAATTACTCAAACAGCTGACTTTTCCTAGTGGCTGGCAGCGTTTAAACATGGTAGGTAGAGTTGTTTTTTTTTTTTTTTTTTTTTTTTTTTAAATCTTAAACCAGCAAGAATAGAGTATATGGCTTTCATTTTTTTTTCTTTCTGTGAAACTATTGTACCCCCGACCAGATTTCTATTGGCCTTGCTGATTAGTTGGCTATTTGAGTAGTTCATTGTCTCAGCCTTTAGTACGAGCCCCTCCTAAATGGAACTCACTATGTCATAACTGTATAAAATATTCATTAAGATGGTGCTTTTAATGGATTTGTTTGGAATGAACTCAAGCAGAAGGAGCCACGTGCTGATCTGTAGAGCGTTCAGGATGTTTCAGGCTGTGTCCGCCCCAAACCTCTCTACTTACCTTCTTTCCCTGTAGGCTCTCATCTGAGACATGGGATTGAAAATGTACTGACTGGGGAAAATAGGAGGTTGTTTAGGGCCAGAAATAGTTTTTATTTTTGCACACATGTGCTCCCATTTGATGTTTTTCATCTAGTGTTCAATGGAGTTGAGTGATGGTTTTTTCTGAATTATGCTGGAGTGCTTTTGCCACGTAGAATGGCCTGGAGTGTGAGTGCTCAAGCTCCAGAATTTGACAAATTTTGTTTTCAATCTCAGCTCAGCGACCTACTTGTTGTGCAATTGTCAGGCAAGTATCTTAACATCGCTGATCCTCAGTTTCCTCATCTTGCATCCTAGAGCAATGCTAGTACTTACTTCACAGGATATTTGTGAAGATTGAATGGGCTAGTTTGCCAAATATGTAGCCTAGTGCCTCAGACATATTAAAAACTCATTAGCCTTAGCCATTCTTCTCTAAGTGGTAGATACCCAACTTTCACCCCATGTATAGGTCTTTTTAAATGAATGGAGTTTTCTGCTCAACAAATGCCATTTGGTTCTTATCCCATCCCAACCCCAATAACAGAGCAAGTTTAACCAAGTATCTTTGAACAAATGGGAGATTGTGGATCACAGAGATTAAGCGAGGTGATCAAGATTGTTCTGCAAGTTAGGGAGGGGGCCTGGGAATAGAATGAAATATTTTGACCCCTTTCTCAGCATTAGGTCCAATTCTTTGTGTCAGATTGGGCCTTTTCTTTTCTTTTCATTATTTTTTTGTAACCAGAGTACATCTGAATCCAAAATCATTACATCCTAACTGCTACCACTTAATTTCTTTCTGTGCAGCTCCATACTTTTTAGTCTAGACCAGTCACCTTCTTTCCAACTTTTTGAAACATGGTGACAGAAATAAATCATAATAAAGAGTCCTCCCTATCTTAACTCCACCAACCTCTGCACCTGGAGCCTCCAGGACCAGCTGGAGCATACAGTAAGCATGTTCTTGTTTCAGCCCACCACCTTCCATTGCTCCCTTGTTCTGAACACTCTGTATCTGTTAGGGACTTGTAACCCATCTGGAGAGTGACTTTGGGCACACTGCTTCACTTTTTGGGTCTTTGTCTCTCCATCCTTAAAGTGGAAAAGATCATTAACTTATTAATAAGGGAATAATACTTCCCTACAAAGGTATGGAAGAAATATAACAATGATCAGCTTTGCCTATTACCCTCTGAGGCTGGGTGGGGCTACGGTTTTATTTTTATAATCTCTGAATTGAAGTCACAAACAATTATCATAAAATTTCTAGAATAATGAAACCGTTGCTTCTGGGGGCAGAGCCTATGGAGGGGCAGGGATGGAGCCACCATATGGGAATGGGCTGGAGATGGCCTCAAATAGATTCTTCCTTGGTGCCTTTGTCCTGGGAGGGAAATTTGCTCATCAAGATGCTGATTAACCAGGGATTACCAACGGCACTCTTTGTAACCAGGCAAACAAGGCCAGTTTTTTTTTTTTTTTTTTTTCCTTTTCACTCTTAAAACAAAAATCTATCAAGATTTAATCACATTGCTTTATCTCCATGACCTAACCCTTCATGTGTGCATGAGAACATTTTACTTTGTCTCCAGGCCCTAAAGCATGTGCCTGATGGGAGCTGTGGTCCCTTTAGGGTTTTTTCTTGAGTGGAAGAAGCAAAGATTGCTTTTTGTTCCCCTTTGACTCTCTTCTGAATTAACATGAAATTGGAGATGACTGTAGCTCTGAAAAAAAGAAAGAGAGAAAGAAAGAACAATGGGAGGGAGCCAGTTTGAAGAGTATGTCTTAGAACCCGAGGGAAGCTTTGTTTTCATCAAGCTGATAGTTCCCTTCCAGGCCATCAGCAAAATGAAAATGCCTCACCCAACCACATGTAAATCCTTTCATCCAGGTCTCTTAAACCCTTCTCTGGGGAGTGGGCTCTGGAGTGTGAATTCTTCCAAGCTGATTATCTCTGCATAAGAACAGATGCCACCCCCCTACCCCTCCCTCCCCTTGGTCCTCTTTCCATTTTAACAGCCCTTACTGGGCTTCACGACCAAATTGATGCCAGCATAAGGGTGGCTGCCTCTGAATGTGTAATTGAGAAGCAGCGCGGACACTGATGTCTCAGTATTAATTAATGGAATTTGATGTTTATTGCAGTCATGTCAACCAATCATTTTTTGCAGAAAATTAATTAAACCTTGAAAAGGCATTTGGAAGCTCCCTACACAAGGCCTAGGGCTGACTGGGAGCCTTTGGGACTAGAGAAGGGAACTGCATGTATAGTTTAAGCTGTTCCTGAGCCTTGTCTAAAACTTCAGACTTAGATTCCAATGCTGAATGGAGAGGAATATGCAGAAGGGGACATTGCTACCTTTCACTCTTCATCACCCCTCACTTTTGCTATTGGATTATCCCTCTCTCTTCTTTCCACAGATTGTCCCCTGCTACGTGCAGAGTAATCCATCCATTCTCCTGCAAAGATGAAGTGTGAAATACACAGTGGCAAAATAACTCCATGAAAATAATCTTGGTAGGGCTCTTTTGCATGCAGTCACCAGATGGCTTATATCAGCCAGGAAGGCCGAAATGCAACGTTCTGTTCTTCTAAAATGTCCCACATTTGCATCTTTGGATCTTTCTGTCTTTTCCGCTTCCTTCCTCCATCTCTTTTTCTTACTCTTCTTTCTTTTCCCTCCTGGAGGAACACAAATCATATTTCAAATTTTTTGAATAACATTGTTTTCTGACTATGAACTAAAATGCTATACATTCATTGTAAGAAAATCAATTAAAAAACAGAAATAGGTGACAGTGCCAATTTGGGAGTAATAGCACATGTTTGAGTGTTTGTTTACCCTGCAACAAGCTCTGTGCTAAGTGCTCACCTTTTCCCACTGACTGTTCCTGCTATGTACAGGGTAAATCCACCCATTTTCTCACATGATCTTACTTAATCCTTTTAACAGCCATGTGAGATAGGTACTCCTAGTATCTGTGTTTCATAGATGAGGAAGGTGAAGCTAAGAGAGACTAAGAGATTAAGTAGCTTGCCCAATGTCGCACACCTTGGTAAGCAGTAGCACAGACTTTGAACCCAGGTGCTCTGATTCCAGAGTTTACATTCTTATCCAGAATGCTCTACTGACCTGCGCTGGGCTATGCCAACTACAGTCTAGGAACACACATCAGAAAAGAAGGTACCAACTGGAGAGGTCTCTGATCATTGGAGCTGTTCTCTGGGGACATCTGCTATGGGGAATGTACCACTCTTCACACTCCAGCTCAGCTCTCTTCCCTATAAGCTCAGAAGCCTGGTTTTTACAGGGATAGGTTAACATTAACAGGGTCCACAGAAACTGCTGTGGTACCAAGAATGTTAAGCTTGTTAATTTACTAAGAACAAGGCCACAGTCTGGAAGGACTTGTACTGGCCTGTCAGTGCATCATCACCTTGCAGCAAACCTTCATGGGAGCTAACTAACAACTACTTTCCAGAACTTGGTGCCTGGACTCAGTGCATGGAGAGTCATTCAGCTAACTCTTAGCTATCTTTTTAGCATCCCTCTTCCTCTCCACCACCACCCTTATTCCAGGAGTAATGGAAACCCTAATATCCCCATATAAACCAAGGCCATTTCTCTTCTTTACGTATGGTCCCAAGAGTGACCACCCACCTCTCTCCATTCCAGTGGCACATTATTTGTATAGATTTCTTACTATATTTAGTCTGACTATGTCAAGTCTTGTTGGTCTGGGAGCCGTTCTGCCTTCTGAAGATGGCTTTGTGTATCTCGGCCCAGGTCTACTAACTTGATTTAAAGTTTGCTTCTCTAAGGGCAATTTTTAAAAACATCATTGAAGTATACTATATATATATAATTAACTCATTTGAAGTGTGCAATTAAATGATTTCTAAGACTTCTAGTGGGTTGTACAATCATGGTCATAACACTTGCGGTGCTCCAGTGAGATCCATCATGCCCATTTACCAATCTCTTCCCAACCCTGTTTCATAGAAATAAAATCCTACAATATATCTGGCTTCTTTCACTTAGCATAATGTTTTGGAAATTTATCCATGTTGTAGCATATATCATTATGCATTACTTTTTATTGCTGAATAGTATTCCATTGTACAGATATGTCATATTTCATTTATCTATTCATCTGTTGATGGGCATTCAAATTGTTTCCATTTTTGACTGTCATGAATAATGCTGCTGTGAACATTCACGTGAAGGCCTTGTGTTATCATAGGTTTCCATTTCTCTTGGGCAGATACCTAGACGTGGAATTGCTGGATCATGTGGTATATTTGTGTTTCATTCTTTAAGAACTCTCCAAAATGTTTTTCAGTGTGGATACAAGTCCCTGAACAAATGCATGATTTGCCAATTTTCTCATTTTCTGTGGGTTATCTTTTCCTTTCCTTGAGAGTATACTTTGAAGCATAAAATCTTGTAATTTTGATGGAGTCCTTTTCATCTAATTTTTTTCTCTTTTTGCTTGTGTTTTTAGTGTGATATCTAAGGAAATATTGTTGCAACTCAAGGTCATGGAGATTTATATCTATGTTTTCTTCTAAGAGTTTTATAGTTTCATATTCAGGCCTTATAGTTCATTTTGAATTAATTTTTATATGTTGTTTGCAGCAGAAGTCCAACTCAATATTTTTGCATGTTTTATTTGTTCAGATTCTTTGTGGCCTCTTTGTGTAACTTTGCTTTCCTCTGGGTAGAGAGTAGGACACCTGCCTTAGAAAGGTCTTATCAGCTACTTTCAGGGGTAACCCAGACAGTGATCTCTGTAGGTTTTATGACTTGATTTGGGGGAGAAAGAGGAATAGGAGACAGGAAAGCGGAAGAAGATGAGATCTCCTTCAGTTAAAAAGTACTCAGCATGCCAAGGCACCATACTTTGGGGTATTGCGTTCTGAGCCCCAACAAATCTGTAGATCAATTTTGGAAATATTGACATTTTAACAACAACATCAAACCTTCCAACCCATGAACATGGATATCTTTCCATTTAGTTAGTTCTTAAATTTATTTCAATAATAATTTATAGTTCACAGTGTACAAATCTTGCACTTCTTTGGTTCAATTTATTTATAAACATTTTATTCTTTTTGATACTATGTAAGCAGAATTATTAATTTTATTTTTGGATTGTTCATTGCTAGTGTATGGAAATTTAACTGATTTTTGTGTATTGATCTTGTGCTGTGCAACCTTGCTGAACTCATTTATTAACTCTAATACCTTTTTAGTAAACTTTTAAAGATTTTTCTGTGCTCAACACCATGTCACATGCAAATAGAGGTAGTTTTACATCTTTCTTTCCATTGTGCATGACTTTTATTTCTTTCTTTGGTCTAATTTCTATGTTTCACACCCCCAGTGTAATGTTCAATAAAAATTGTGAGAGCAGACATTCTTGTCTTGCTTCCAATTTTAAGGGAGAAGCAATCAGTTTACACCACTAAGTATAATTTTAGCTGTAGGTCCTTCACCTTTTCTTATGTTGTATCTTTACCTGAAATATTTTTTCTACCTTTATATTTCTGTTTTTGAAAATAGTTTCCATTAGTCAAGGCCAAATGCTCAACTAGATATCATCCCTCCCACCCTGGAATCTCTCTAACAATTTGCTTGTATAATCTCACAGAACATTAATTATATTCCACCTTTTACTATAGTCATATGTGGTTACTCTGATAAGCCATCTCCTATGTATCTAGCAAAGTCTCTTTGAAAGTGGACTGTGTTTGCTTATTTTTACATTCATAGTACCAAGACAAAGAGTTACAAATAGGTGCTTATGTCTTTTGAGTGAATGGATAAAACTAATTTATCTAATTTATAATGAGATATTGGTGATTCACAGAAGCCTAATGCGTTGTTTTCTGGGGTATTTAAATTTGAAAGGAAGATCAACTTAAAGTGAATTGATCTTTAAATGATAAAAGTATCATTCGAAAACACAACCCAGTTTTTAAAATAAGCAAAAGATTTGAAAGACACTTCACCAGAGAAGATACATGAATGGAAAATAAACACATAAAAAGATACTCAACTAGTCATTTGGGGAATTGCATTAAAACTATGATGAGATTCATACCTGTTAGGATAGCTAAACAAAACAAAAACAAAAAAGAAACCTGCCAATATCAAGTGCTGACAAGTATGTAAAACAACGGGAACTCTCATTTATTGCTACTGAAAATACAAAATGTTACAGCCACTTTGGAAAGTAGATTGGCAGTTTCTCATAAAATTAAACACAAATTTACCATATGATCCAGAAATCCTATTCCTGGGTATTTACATAAGTAAAATAAAAACTTACATTCACAAAAACCCTGTGCAGAAAGGTTTGGGCAGCGTTAATCATCATCATCAAAAACTGGAAACAACTCAAATATCCCTCAATGGTACATAAATTAACAATCTGTGAAACATCCATACAGTGGAATATTGTTCATCAGTAAAAAGGAGTATACTACTGATACACACAAAAATATGGGTGAATTTCAAATGCAATCTCAAATAGCAGGGAGCAAGCTTATAATTAGCTTAAACTAATGGAATATGTTCTCCAAGAGTTCTATGCTAGACTGTTTGAACCAACACGTAAGTTTCCTTAATGGCTCTCCTGTTCTCAACTCCTTCAACACATATCATTTGATCTGTACAATTCAGCACACTCAAATGCATATGCTGAGTGAAAGAAGCTAGACCCAATGCATGATTACATTTTACATGGCGTTATGGAAAAGGGTACATTTATAGAGAACACAGAATTACCAGCGGCTGCAGGAGTTAGGAGCTGGAGGCTGGTGACATCAAAGGGATAAAATTAGGAACTAGTTTGGGGAGAAAGGAAGTATTCTGTATCTTGATTGTGGTAGTTTTCTTACCAAACTCTTACACAATTGTATGCATTTGTTAAAATTCATAGAACTATATGCCACAGAGTGAATTTTACTGTATGCAAACTAAAAAATTATTAAAACAATAATATAACTAAATACTTTTTTGGACAGAAGTAGATGTAGAGCCTGAAGCTTCATAGTTTATAGGATAGGTTACCTGAGTTACACATGACTCTCTGACCTCTTGCCAAGGAGTTGCAGTGAATGGTGTGCTGTCAGCAGCGAGTGCTAGTGAGTAGTGACTTAACTTTTTAGGACATCAAGGAGAGCTTAGAAGTGCCAGAAGAAAAGTGGCCAATAAAACAAAAAACCCTTTCAAACTAGAAGTGAGGTCATGGGGTAGCTACTTCAATTGTGTGTTGTTTGAGGAGAAGGTGGCCAATAATAGCTTGCTTCTTGTGAAGAATATGTGGAAGGAAAAGAAATTACATAAAGGATAGGATCAAAAGGTTCCTTCCTGAATGATTATTGTCAGTAGCATTATAGATTCCAAAGAGAATACACCCAGTGGTCCTCATTGAGAATCCAGTGCAAACTTCTTTGTAGAATGCTTGCTCTACAAAAGGAGCTTTCCAGGGATTTAGATGAGGGTATAAGGGAGGCAGAAAGACGTTGATGAATCCCAGCTCTGTCACTTACAAGCTCAGAGCCCTTGCAAAAACCACTGTGCCTTTCTGATACTCAGTTTCTACATCTATAAAGCAGGGTTAACAAGCACCTATCTTTCGGTGTTGAGAGAATTAAATGAGATACTGCACACATAGCACTAGATAAAATACCTGGAAGATAGAAAACCCTTACTAACTTGTAGTGAACATTACATTGCTGCCAGTTTTCAGGAACATGCATATGTTTATTTTTCTCAAGTTCATTCTTGAATTTAATTTTTTTTCTTGTCAGTCCCTCGTCAGTAGGAGATCATCATGTCTAAAAAGCATCATCTTGCTGCCTAGAGCATATAGAGTGAAATTGAAGAGAAATTTCTTATTCTCAGAAACACAGAATCTTTTATACTCAATACAAAGAACCTTCAAAAGCAAGAGCTGTGACTTCCTCACTCCAGAACTGGTTAACCTGTTGGGATATTTGGTAGATGAATTCTGCACCACGCGCTCTTCTTTACTATGCACTAGACCAGGAGACAGCAGCTGCTCTCCATGCTCTCCTTCCAACACAGAAAACCAATCTCCCAGCACCAGGGGAGACCATAAAAAAGGGAAAAAAATGCAAATGCCCAACGTTGATTAGTGTTGCCAGCTGCTCTTCCTCCAGAATCAACGGACCAGCTACTTTAGCTGTAAAGTCTGTTGGACAGACTCAGGATTTTTTTTTTTTTTAAAGAAATGGTATTAAAAAACAAATAATGCTTTCCAGTCCAAACATCAAAAAATTTGACAAAGGGAGAGAGTATTTAATAAAGAGAGAAGGGAAATAACAGGCAGCTTTTGGACTGTTTGACTTTAGGGAAGGTCTGTTTCTTTTAAATATGCAATTGGAAACTCAAATGCACTCAGAGACCAGACTAGTCATGTAAATGAGAGAAGAAGCATCTGAGTATGAGGCAATAGGGAGTGGTGGTGAGTGTGGACCTAGTTTTCTTCCCCCCACTATTATGAGTTTCTTTGAATACAAAAAATATTTCACTTTGTTTTCGTCTCTGCTGTGGAGGAGAAAATACAGAATGTGTTATGAAAACTGTTAACTGTTACAACTTCTAAGACATGGAGCAACCTTGGTCACCATTTTGGTTGTGTGGTGGACTGAGGAAGCCCATTCACATCTGAGTTGAGCAGCTCTTATGCACCTCCAGCAACTACTGTTGTGCAAGAATGTGAGCCCATACTACTCACCACTACTCCCCATTGTCTTATCCTCAAATACTTCCTCTCTCATTATTTGCATGACTAATCTGACCTCTAAATGCTAAGTATTTAGTTATTAAAGAGACACCCTACATCTTAATTTTGATGTGATTTCTCTAAATTACATCAACACGGTATGATTTTAATGCTGATGATTCATTCCACTTTGAAAAATAATGGTGTGAACTAAATACAACGTGTTTATATGTTAGTTTCTGCCAGTGACTATCAGTGTGGACTTCTTCTTTGTACCTCAGTTTGATAATTGTTGTATAGTAATGCTTTTTGACAGATGGCAATCCGTGATAGAAACAACATAAATTTTGTTAGAAATAATTTCTTATTAATCTCTAAAAGGATTATGAGTTAAAATTGTATTGTGAAGTATGAAGTCATTTATTAAAGCATTATTCTAAAAGCAAAAGATGGGAAATGGCCTTTAATAGGGGATGGTTACATAAATTATATTACCTCTGATCAATATTATATAACTATTAAAATATGAAGCAAAAATATGAGGCAGTTGTATAGTGCTAATATGAAACCATGCTATGATATATATGTGTGTGTATGTGTGTGTGTTTACATATATATATATGTATCTTTTTCCACACTGTGAAAAAGTCAAAGTGCAGAAATTGTGCATAGCATGCTACTATTGCATTATATATGTGTATATATGCATATATATACACAAACACACACAAACACACACACACACACACATATATGTAATTTAACAACAAGTAATATTACAAAAATTCCACTAATTCACAGGACACAAACAGCCTCTTTCATAAAAGTTGTAGCATAGTGGGAATGGGTTGTCATAACAATAGAGGTGATGGACATTTTTTCAGGGAATCTTATGGCTAGAACATGCTTCATCATCTTTCCATCACCTGCTTCTAAGAGACAATGACATTGGTCTTAATGGGTGGTCACAGACTCCAGTAAGAAATGTAAAGTGGTCACAGAAAGTATTCATTTTGCCAAACATAACAGGCTCGTAATCACAAAGGCACAAGTGAATATTGTGGTAGTTCACATACATAGGATTTACTAGCAGCAGTTTTCCTACCAGACTCTGCATCTCTTTTCATCTGTGCCCTCTTCTTTAAAATGTGCTCATGTCCCCAGAGGTATTTCTGGTCTACCTGTTGTTTAGCCACTTCTCCATTTTGGTTCTGAGTTTGGCTCATTTGTGAGCATGACTTGTGTAAGCTCTTGACTAAGCTGACTGATTTAGTGTTTTCTAACAGATGCTTGAATTTGCCAGAGGTTGTCTGGACCCTGCTGGGAATATGCACCTCTTGTGAGGAAGGGAATGAGATAATGATGACCTCTTTTCATTTTCTTTCCCTCAACCTTTATTTATAGCTAGATATGTATATAGATATAAATATGACTAAAGACTATATATCTGTATGAATGTGACAGAAACTGATAACAATGATTGTCTCTGGGAATATATGTTCTTTTTATGCCCAATAAGCTGAATATGAGATTGACAAACTACATTTCTGGTATCACAGATGTATACATGAAATGAAAGAAGAAGGAGAAATTACCTAGTTTGTGATATTTAAGTCTCTGTCTTAAACAGAAGTAAAATTTCTAATCAGTATGGGAAAATTAGATAATCTAATAAGTGATACTGAGACATCTGGCTAATCATCTATAAATTTATATCCCTACCTTACTCTTTCTACCAAAATAAATTTGTGAGTGACAGTCTATAAAGCAGTCCCTATGAGTGACAGTCTATAAAGCAGCGCCTATGATTCCCACCTCCTGGTATTCATACCTTTGTGTAATCCTTTTGAGTGTGGGCAGGACCAGAGTCTTGTTTCTAACCACTAGAATGTGGCAAAGATTATGGGTTGTAAGTGATCACATGTTTGTGATTATGTAAAAGTATAATGCCTATTTTTCTAGAGTCTCAACCTTTCTCTCTCTTTTTTCCTTTCTCCTTACCTCCTTCTCTCATTTATTGGCTTTGATGAGGCAAGATGCCATAAATCTTATAGCATCAGAAAATGAATTCAGGCAACAATATGAGGGAGCTTGGAAGTGGATCCTTCCCCAGTTGAGCCTCTGATGAGAACACAGTTCTGGCCATCACCTTGGTCATAGCCTGTGAAACCCTAAGAAGAGGCCCTGGTTAAGCTTTGGCCAGACTCTTGATCAACAGAAATTGTGAGATAATATATGTATGTCAGTTTCAGCTGCTAAGTTTGTGATAACTTGTTATGCAGTAATACAAAAGTAATGCAAAGCTCCACATGGATTAATGAATTAAATGTAAAAAAATAGCAGAAACCATACAAATCACTACAAGGAAATCTGATGAAATGCTTTTGTGATCTTGACATACAAAAGAGCTTTCTAAAGAAGAAACAAAACCCAAGTGCCCTAAAAAAGACTGACAGATTTGACTATCTAAAATGTTTGAAGTTGTGCATGGAAAAAATACTGTAACTAATCAATATTAAATTAGAAAAAAATTCATAACAGATATGGCAGATAAAGGACTAATTTTCTTAATTTTTTAGAATGCTGGCTAATCAAAAAACAAAATTAACAACCCAAGAGAAAAATAAGCCAATAATATGAACTAGTCCAAAGAAAAGAAGTATTAACAGTATTAACATAGAAAAGGATGCTCAACTTTCCTCACAGTAAAAAATAGAAATTCTCAAAAGTGAGATTTTGTTTTTCACTTAGCAGATTTGCAGAGCTATAAAAAACTTGATAATACTGGAGAGACAGCCACTTGTATACTATTGTTTGGAATTTAAATTGGTGTAATTTTTTGGGCAATAGAAACCCAAATTTCCAGCATACCTAAAATTGCCAGTCTTCTTGTATGAATCCATCCTACAGCTATGCCCATCTATGTATACAGTGAGTTTTGAATAGCAAAAACTAAGAAATAATCAAAATGCTCATTGGTGGAAAATCTGTTTAGTAAACTTAGGGATGGCTTACCATGCAAGATATACAACTGTGAAAAAGAATGCCTTCTGTCCATTTGACTTCCGCCCAAGTCACCAAAAGGAATGATTTGCCAACTCTATTACACCTTAAAAAATCAGCATTTACATAGTATATACAGCTTTGCTTTAATTTTTTCAAAAGGATATATTGGAATAAGAAAATGTGTGTGTGTGTGTGCATGTGTGTGTGTGTATAACATTGGAAGAGAGAAGTGTGTCTGATTTTGACCTCAGCCTATGACCAGGTCAGTATGGAAAGAGAGAGAAAGAGATATGCATGTCCTTATAAGCACATGTTCTAGGAAGTAGTGAATGACTTGAAGGATTCAGTAGCTTTTGTGGTCAGGAGCAAGGAGGTCTGGGAACAGGAGATCAGGGAGTTGGGGAGGATTAATCGGATTATGGAGATGAGGTAGTCAGAGAATCAGTGTGTCCCGCTGGGTCATGGCTCTAACAAAGCCAAAAATCCCCGAGTGCTCCTGATTCTGGAGCAGAAGCTCTTTGTTTTCTGTGAAATAAACAGTAAACACTGTGCTAGGCACTGGGGTAGGGATATGAGGAAGCATAAAAAGAATAAGAATTAGTCATTATAGTCTAGTAGAAAAAAACATTAAATTCAAATAAATATTAAATATCAGAATATAGTATAATAATATTTATGTATCCATCAAATTAAAATATCCTGTGATGATCTCCTGGAGTCTAAATCTGTCATCAGGCCTGTGGAGTAAATCTCGCTGATATTCTTTCATTGGCTCCTCACAGCTACCTTTTAAGGAAGTCTCGTTACTCCGGTTTTACAGATGGGATTCAGAGAGGTGAAATACTATTTTTTAAAGACCTTAGAAAGTGGTCTCAGGATCTGGGTTTATGTGAGGGAGAGGCATGGGTGCAGTAGAGTAAAAAAAAAAAAAAAAAGATTTTAGCTATGGAGAGTGGATTTTAGATACCACAACCATTCCAAAAGGGGATTCATCATCTTACCTTAAACATGCTCATTTCCTGCATGCTCCACCTCAACAAATTTTTTTTTTTGTACCTTCTATGAGCCCAGACCATGGTTCTAAAGGATGGGGATGTGATGGTGAATGAGATAGACATATTTGTCTTCGCTCATGCAACATTTTAGAGGGGAAGATAGAGAATAAGAGAGTAACAAATACACAAGCAATGCAATTTAAGGTTGGATAAGTGTGGTTTTTTTTGTTGTTGTTGTTGTTTTTTTTGAGATGGAGTCTCACTCTGTCTCCCAGGCTGGAGTGCAGTGGCACAAGCTCGGCTTATTGCAACTTCCACCTCCTGGGTTTAAGCGATTCTCCTGCCTCAGCCTCCTGAGTAGCTTGGATTACAGGTGCCCGCCACCACGCCCGGCTAATTTTTGCATTTTTAGTGGAGAGGGGGTTTCACCCCATGTTGGTCAGGCTGGTCTTGAACTTCTGACCTCAAGTGATCCACTCACTTCAGCATCCCAAAGTAAAGCAGAATAAGAGACAGAAATGGATGGTGGGGCTTGGGGTGGTGGTTGAGTATTTTAGTGAGCCTGGACAAAGCCTCTCTGAAGGGGAGATGTTTGAGCACAGGTCTGAATAAACTGAGAGTGAATCATGGGACAATGTGAGATAAAGGAGTACTAAGCAGAGGACGATCAGGGCCAAGGCGGTGAGATGTGAGTTGGGCCTGAGTGCCCGTTATTGAAGGAGTGGCAGGGGCTTCCACATGGCCAGGGTGGGGTGGGTGAGCCCGGGTGCAGGGAATGGAAGCCAAAGGGGTGGGCAGAGGCCAGATCACATAAGGCCCTGTGACGCACAAGGAGATGCTGGAATTTTAGCCCTCAGGAAGCGCTTGGGAAGTTTTCGGCAGAAAAGAGATGCATTCTGATTTATGTTTAGAAAAGAGGACTTTGTTTGCAGGGGAGAACAGAGATATGCCAGGGTGGCAGCTGGGAGCTCTTAGGGGACGGCTTTGGGAGGTATTGGGGCAGTGAGGTGAAGACCAGTGGCTGTGTACTACGGGAATAATGTATAGGATTTTCTAATGGATTGGCTATGCAGAGAAAGGAGAGAGGTGGATAAGTACGAGGTTGACTCACAGGTTTTTGGCATGAGCAGCTGGATGGTGACAGTTGCAGAGGTGGAGAAAACTAAATCATAATACCTCTCTGCTTAAGCTCTTGCTGGTCTCACACCACCTGCAGACTCCTCTAATTGGCTTACAAAGCCCCCACCCACCCACCGTGACTGAGTCCTGCCTAACTTTCAGACTCTCTCCAGCCTCTCGGTTCTCTTACCTGTGTCTCTAGCTACACCTGTTTCCCCGCACACCATGCTGCTTCTTACCTCTGTGCCTGTGCACGCTTCTCAGCCCCCTTATCCCTCATGCCTCAGCTCAGATGCTACTTCCTCCAGGAAACAGTTTCTGATTTTCCAAGTTCAGATAAGCCTTCTCCTCCAATTATGCCTCTCTGATGGGCTGGGTTCTCCTTGAGGGCAGGTACCATATGTCACTCAATTTTGCATCCGCTGGGCCTACCACAGTGCCTGACACATAATAGGCAGTGCAAATAGTGTTTGGTAACTGAATGAACAAATGCATGCTGGTATGTGCACAGTACTGGGTAGTTTCTGGTGTTAAATATTACATCTGAGTATGTTTTTCAAAAGTATTTAGATGTGCAAAAGGTGAAAGGAAGAGTTAACTAGACACTGTTAGGTGTGCATGTGGTGCTTCTGAATCCTGATCTTTTGCATGCTGAGACCACATCTGGAACCACCAGGGACACTAAATTGCCTCTGTAAAGGCTTTGCTGGAACGAGTACGGGGGATGCAGGGACAAGAATCTTAGGTATAAAAATGAGAGGAGTAAGTGCAGGTGAGGGGTAGATCTGCCCTCCTTTTTATGTTTCCTTGATAATGTTCAGCCCCAAGGGACATTCCTCAGTCATCTCCTGGTCTCCCTGTCCCTTTAATTCTGCTCATAGTCCAGACCATGCTCCAAGGTACATGATTAATGCCCTTTCCACCAACCCCTCCCTGTCGCCTTTAAATGCGGCCACACTACCACTCACCTAACCCCGACAGAAAAAAATACAGTCCTGTCACAGTCTTGTGGCAAGCTAGATCTTCCAGCATTAAATCACCATTAAGGGCCTCTGTGAGTCTGATAGCAGCTTTAGCTGTTGGTTGTTTTTTTTCTCTCCCTTTTTATCCCATTTCAAACTCAGCTAAAGCTTTCCTGCTATCAGCAGTAGGACTGCTGCAAAGACAAACGATCCACACCGTCTCCTCCACAGGCACACCCACACTCCCTAATTAATCTGAGTGGAGAAGTGTGGAGGACTTCCAGGCAAAGCCTCTTCCAGGCAGAGCTGCCCTGGGTGGTTGAGTACTGGCAGGGGAAGAGAGGATGATATGCCTGATCGTTAACCCAGTCGGCATCTGCATAGCCATTTGTGAAATGCTTTCACATCAGGTAACTCATTGGATGTTAAGAGGAATCTTGTTAAAAGAAATATTTATTATGCCCATTTTAAAGGTAAAGAAACCAAGGTCCAGAGGCCTGGACCACTTAACGGAGACCTCAGGATGGAATACACGGCCTGTAACTAGGAGACTGGAGATCCTGAGGAACTTTTCATATTGTGAGGCGTTTGTTGTTTCTCGAGTCTTCTGGACACATGGCAGGTTCTGAAGTTAGACACACTCGGTTCAAAGCTTAGCTCTGCCATTTACTAGCTAGGTGACCCTGAGGAAGTTACTTATTTATCCCTTTACCAGTTTTCTAGTGCCACAATAATATTGCTTGACAAACAACTTCAGGACTTCAATGGCATACAGCAATAAACATTTATTTTTGCTCAAGAGTCTAGGGGTTGGCTGGGTGGGTCTGTTGAACCTGGCTGGGCTCCCTTATACTTCTGTGGTCAGCTGGTGAGTCAGCTGGGGGCTGGCTGGTTGAAGATGATCCCAGCTAGTATGACTCATCCCTGCTCCATGAGCCTCCACAATATAGCAGCCTTGCCCAGGGTTTTTACATGCAGTAGCAAAGTTTTAAGAGAGGCAAGAGAAGCAGGCAAGCCCTCTCAAGATACAGACTCAGAACTAGCACTGGTCTCAGAGCTCAGAACTATTGCTTCTACAAAACTGTTCTGTCCAAAGCAAGTATGAGACCAGCCTTGATCCAAGGTATGGGAAAATAGGCTCAATCCTTTGATAAGAGGAGCCACAAAGTCACCAAAGAATGTGCCTATGGGGTCTTTTAAATGGGACCGTTACTATAACTGATCTCCTAAAAGCCCTGAGCTCTTTGGTTAGCTTGATTTTTAGAAATAGGAGTTAAAATACTACAGGTCATATGGGGACATTGTAGGAATAAAATGAGCAATATATATTAAGTGCTTAGCTTAGTGCCTGGTGCATAGCACCTATAACAAGTACTCAGGGTGGTAGCTCTTAGATTTGTTATTTTGGACTGCCATTCTAGAATAAGGATCCTCTTTCCTGCCCCAATTATGTGGGACTTTTTTCAGTCTCCTCTTACTTATTTAAAACACTTTTGCCTAGAGGGTAATGCCAGTACATCAAGTTCTTCCCACAATACTCTGCTGTAGATTGAAATTTTGTATGAAATTTACTTGGATGCAATTTCAGGGACTTTAGTTACCAAATGCTACCATGCACTTTATTCTAAAAAGGTTTCACATACAAGATGGCCAGGAGGCATGGGCAGTGTGGAGGGAGGCTCTGGCATCCTCTGGATGACTTTCCTATGCTAGTCTTCATGACAGTCAGCTGCCAGAACAATCTGTCCATATGTCTCTTAAGTTCAGATATACCTAGATTTGACCTGTCCATGTTTCCAATGGAAGTCACATTGTTGCTCCTCTTAAATGTCTGTGGAGCTGGTTTACTGTCTGAACTCTGACCAAGATAGGAAGGTGGTGCTTTGCACTTAGGCACTTCCTTAATGTACTTACTCTGGAGAAAGTATTAGCTAATTCTGCTTCCAATTTGGGATTTTAAAATAAAAATAAATGGCATTTGAGAAATAGCCTTTTGTCCTTCCTACTTCCAATATAGAACATCCACCATACAGGAAATGAATCTTAGAAGACTGAAGGAAATAAGAGCTGAGCCCTACCCTCGGGGGATCTATTGTAGGGTAGGTATGAAACTATGATATGATGGCAAATGTGATCAGAAAATGAGGGGTGGGGCCTATGAGATTTAGGGAGAACTTAGAGGGAAAGACTGGGCTTCTATGGGGGTGATTAAGAGAGACTTTGAGCTGTCCTGATGAATAAATAAGAGGGTTCCAATAACTTTTTTTCTTATATGAAATTATGGAAGTTTTTATTTAAGAAATTAAGAAAATATAAATAAAAGAAAGTGAGGGTCATATTTTATGGCAGATGGTGTTGGTTGATTAATATCTTTTTTTTCCTTCTTAGAAACTTAGCCTTAATTACATTCAGTGCAACAATGTGCTGCTAAAAGACTACATTACCCAGAACGCTTTGCAGCCAGTTATCAATACATTGGCTATGTAACTAAATTCTGAGCTATGTAAGTTAAAACATTGTGTGGGACTTCCAGGAAGACTCTATAAGGGAAATGGCTTCACTAGGAAGTTTGGTCCTTTTGTCCTTCTCTAGTTTTTCTTCTTGATGCCTGGGACATGAAGGTGATGGCTAAATCTCTAGCAACCAGAGTGGACCAGGAAGTGATTTTGATGATGCCTATATGTATTTAGTCAGAATGGACCAGGTTATGCTATAATAACAAACAGTCCCCTAACCTCAATGATTTTCTATTTCTACCTCACCTAAATATCCAATAGACTTCAACAAAGAACCTGTGCTAACTAGAGTCACTCCATCACCCAGACTCATGGCAGCTTTCTCTCAACATGTGCTTTTAAAATCACAGTAGTAGGTGGAAGGATGTATAATGGATTGGCATTGACTCTTAAAGCTTCTGCTTAGAAGTGATTCATGTTACTTCCCTTTATAGTTCATTTGTCAAAGCAAGTCACATGACACACCAACATTCAAAGGGGAAGAAAGTGAAGTCCTATTGTGTTCCCAGAATGAGGGAAGAAAAAGAGTATTAGTGAACAGAAATAATGACTTCAATACTATGTGCTATGATGAAGAGCAGGAAGTTAGAATGTACTTGAACTCCTAATGACTTTGTGAGTTGCCATCCCAGACTTCTTCCACTTGAGAGAATAAACCCTCCTGTGTTGAAACCATTGTAATTTGGGGTTTTCCGTCTCATGGAGCCAAATCCAACAGTAATGAATTTATTTTTTCCCCCATCCTTCGGTCATAACCACAAATATTATTTTGATGAATGTACTGGAAAAGAATGTGTATGAGTCTTGGAGTACCTGCCCTGCTTTCTGCCCCATTTCAGAGGAGCAGCCTCAGCACTTCCTGACCTCTACAATTCCATGTTCTGTCATGCAATCATGCCACCCTGCATACAACTGGTTGGATCAGTACCAAAGGCACCAGTAATGGGCCGAGTAGCCCACTGGCCATGAAGTAGCCTGGCCTGAGAGGTCTGTCCAATGCAGCGGCTCTGTATGAGGTGATGACTAAGTGAGTGAATCAGACCCTCTTACTCATATCTGGAATTTGAGACACATACCAGGAAAAAAAAAAAAAAAAAAAAAAAGGCTGAGAGGGAAGCAGAAGCTGAGAAGTTACATTACGTGACTATAACAATATTGCAATTTTGAACAGTGTGTAGGATGTTGTGTTCTCTGTGAGATCTCCATGTTGGTTCCAAGAACTTCCCTGTTTTTCCTTTCTTCTGTGTGGCCTTATAATAAACTCCTTATATATTAGTCTGTTCTCACGCTGCTATAAAGAACTGCCTGAGACTGCGTGATTTATAAAGGAAAGTGATTTAACTGACTCACAGTTCCCCATGGCTGGGGAAGCCTCAGAAAACTAACAATCATGGTGGAAGGGGAAGCAAACACGTCCTTCTTCACGTGGCAGCAGGAGAGAGAAGTGCAGAGTGAAGCGAGGAACGTCCCTTATAAAACTAGCAGATCTTGTGAGAACTCACTCACTATCATGAGAACAGCATAGGGGAAACTGCCCCCATGATTCAATTATCTCTACCTGGTCCTCCCCTTGACAACGTGGGGATTATTACAATTTAAGGTGAGATTTAGGTAGGGACACAGAACCAAACCATATCACCCTATGATGTGATAAAAAATTAGATCCTAACCAACAGTGTGTGTCCTTCTCTCATCTGTTTTTATTTATGTTTTATCTATAGGTGATTTTTTATAATGGTACTTACTTTTCTCTTTTACTTAATAGTATATCATGACAATCATTCCATGCCTTTACTATTCTTTAAAACAGCACATGAACTGGCATGTAGTATTCCATTGTACAGCTGCATGTATGTAATCAATCCCCTAATGTTGGACATTTATGTCATGTGCCATTTTGTTTGCATATTTGCTTTTGCTTTTATATACAGCAGCGAAGTCAGCATTCTTGAAGCTAAATATTTGCATGTATCCATGATTTTTTTTTTTTCTTAAAGAGAGAAGGTCTTTTTATGTTCTTTGGGCTGGACTTGAACTCCTGGGCTCAAGTGATCCTCCTGCTTCAGCCTCCTGAATAGTTGAAATGATATTTTTATAGGTAGGAATCTGTTTGGCAGATATTGAGTGATAAAGGGGACATTTCAGAGCAAGTGTATGCCACAAAAAAGCACAAAGTTGTGAAGTTAGGAGAATATAAAGTATGTCATCAAATAATCAAATTTTGCTAGTGTTAGGTAGGTATAAGAAGACAGTGGCCAAATTATTGATAGACTTGAATGCCAAGCTAAGGTATAGCCATTAATAAGGGCTGTTTCTTAATATTTGGAAAGAAAACTTGGAGTATTACAAAGTGACTCTCTTATCCTCTCCAAGGCTGGTGGTAGTGTTAAACAGAGGATCAGTAGAGGTAAACGTGGCCCATTTCACACTATGTGAGCTATAGAAAACAATGCAAAATCCCTTTGTACTTGGTATTGTGCTTTGTAAAAAAGTAAAAACAAAAACATGTGCCCTAGAACTTAAAGTATAATGATGATGAAGAAGAAGAAGAAGAAAAAACAGAATACAGTGAAAAGTTCTGATATTTAGAAGGTAGAGCTACTAGAAAAATTATTGTATGAAAGCTATGAGAACAACATAATTCTATGTGAACCTGTGTATTGGTACCACATACCCCCAAATCTGTAAAAAATACATTGTATTGAACAAAATCTAAGATGCCACCAATTGTAAGATGCACTGTTATTTTGTGTGGCAATAAGGAAGAAATATTGTTGCCTATTGTAATTGGAAGATGCCACAAACAGTAAAATGCACCTTGATTTCAGTGTTGCTAAAAAAAAAAAATACTATGCTTTTAAGGAGACTTTATCAGTGTGGGAAGTCTTATGACAGATGAGTCAGGGGTGTTCAATCTTTTGGTGTCTCTGGGCCACACATAAAATACACTAACATTAACAATAGCTGATGAGGTAAAAAAAGAAAATAGCTAAAATAATTCATAATGTTTTAAGAAGGTTTATGAATTTTGTTGGGCTGCATTCAAAGCCCCCATCCTGGGCCACATGCGGTCCATGGGGCACGGGTTTGACAAGCTTGCTCTAAGTAGAGATAACTATCATAAATTAATAATACTTCTTCATACTGTGTAAACCTTTAAAAATATTTTTTAAATGTATGTACATATTTTTTAAATGTATGTACATTGTTTTATTGAATCCCCCATAAAGCATAGCCAAAACAGAACATAAGCTTCCCATTTTTCAGATGAAGAAACTGATGTTAGGTGACTTAAAGAAATAGACCGTCAGAGCTACCACACTTTTCAAGGTCACCTAAGCTCAGCTCTGCATTTTCTGGTGGTGAGGGTGAGACTTAGCTTAGCTATTAACTGTCATTACACAGCTCTTCTGTGAGAGGTAGGCCTGTGCCTGCTTCTGATTTCAAATCCTGTTTCCTTTCCCCTTCACTGCGATGTCATCCAGCCAGTTAACAGCAGAGTCCATGTGAAGGATCAAGTGGGCTGACTTCAAATTCAGTGTTTTTTCCAATACCCAAGTGGAAAAACTTTCCTTCTTCAAGGACATCTTAGACTTTAATGTGCACGAGAATCATCCAGAGGCTTGTTAAATGTGGACTTTTCCCTTGCCCTACCCCCAGACACTCTAATTCAACTGGCCTGGGGTTAGACCCAGATACATATTTTTAAAATAAGCTCCAGGTGATTATGATAAAGATGGCATACAGAGCACGCTTTAAGAAATACTGTCCGATTTCAATCTTGAAATCGGCTTTGTCCCCTTTTCAAGAGGGCCTGCTCTTTGAAAAGCAGCTTCAGCCCCGCCTTGTTGTAACCCCTTATCAGTTCTATGTGTTTTGCAAATTGCATTTGCTCTTCATTTATGGACAAACCAGGTCAGCACTGCCAGGCCAATAAGAGCTGGATTTTCCCTAGCCTCATGCATCAGTGACATATTTGCCAATCTTGGCCCAGTTCCGACATCCCTGCAATCGGCAATGGTTGATGAAGATGCAGGATACACATGACTCGATTTGCAGAGAGCCGGCTAAGCTTTCAGGGAAGTCAATAAGAAAAATCTCATTTTGATCTGCAGATTGGACTCATTTGATTTGGAAGTCACTGGTGGCAAAAGAAATATGGGGCCCAAGGATGTCTCTTCAAGTCCCTCTGTGACTGTAATCACTCCTAAGAAGCAGTATTCTCCACCTATCTCCTCCTCCCCTCCTCTCTTCACAAATTCAATGTGTCAGCTGATGGAGAGAGGAGAAAAAAAGCAATAATCGCTCTCAGGCTCTCTGATGATTCCTCTATCTCACTCTCCACAGACTAGAAAGGGTCAGAACAGCACCACAAACCATTCACCAAAACTATTCGCTACACGGCTCCTAGGAAACCAATCTTGCCTCTGTGACTTCTCACCCAGGTCTGTGACTTTCAGCTTGAAGAGGTCAAAGGGGAAAAAATAAATACATCATTATGCCTTGTGAAGTAACTCTTGGATCTGAGTGCTTCATGGGCTCATGTGCATGTCAAGATGTTTAAATCTCTTCCGAAATATCTCTTGACTCCATCGAGATCTATTTATTCTCCCTGCCATTAACCAAATGTTTTCTTTAGATTTATTCAGTATCCTCCTTCCCAGTTTCCCTGCTTCTCACATTTACCCTTCAAATCCACTATCTACATAGCAGCCTGGTGATCATCGCATCTCATCCCTTGTTATTACCCTTTGGTGGCTTTGCAGCATCCTAAGGATAAAGTCTAAACCTATTTGGTCCAATGCAGTAGCCACATGTAAGGCTGCGGAGCACTCAAGATGTGGTGATTCAGAACATAGATAAGCTTAAATGTAGCCATTAGATTTCAAAGATTTAGTAGAAAAAAACAGTTGTAAAATATCTTATTGATAATTTTGTATTGATTACATGTTAAAATAATATTTTAGATAATTGGGTTAACTGGAATATATTACTAAAATTAGCTTCAATTGTTTCATTGTACTTTTAAAATGTGGCTACTAGAAGATTTAAAATGACACATGTGTCTCACATTGTATACCTATTGGACAGCACCCATCTAAACTTTGACATGGCTTGCCTTCATCCCATTCCATGCCCTCTTGCAGCCTCTGCTTTGGCCATATGAATTTCTTCTAACCTGTTGAACTAATCAGTTACCCTCCTGTTTCTGGGCCTTTGGTAGGCAAGTGTTTTCTCCCATCACCCTCTTTCACTAACTCTTACTCATACTTCAGTATGTCTTCTCAAAGTCACTTTTTAGATGTTGTATTAGTCAGGGTTCTCTAGAAGAACAGAACTAATAGGATAGAGGTATATATAAAGGGGCGTTTATTAAGGAGCATTGACTCACATGATCACAAGGTGAGGTCCCACAATAGGCCGTCTGCAAGCTAAGGAGCAAGAAAGCCAGTCTGAGTCCCAAACCTCAAAAGCAGGGAAGCCGATAGTGCAGCTTTCAGTCTGTGGTCAAAGGTCCAAGAGTCCCAAAGCTGAAGAACTTGGAGTTTGATGTTCGAGGGCATAAAACATCCATCATGGGAGAAAGATGGAGACCGGGAGACTAAGCCGGTCTAGTTTTTTCACCTTTGTCTGCCTGCTTTTATCCTGGCTGTGCTGGCAGCTGATTAGATTATGCCCACCCAGGTTGATGGTGGATCTGCCTTTCACAGTTCACTGACTCAAATGTTAATCTCCTTTGGCAACACCCTCACAGACACACCCAGGAACAACACTTTGCATCCCTCAATCCAATGAAGTTGATGCTCAGTATTAACCGTCACAGATATTATTGGTGCCAAGATGTTCCTTGACTCCCTGAGTCTGGCCTAGCTGCCCCTCCTTTGGTTTCAGTAGAATCTCTATAATTTCTCCTCTGTGGAATACCTCCACACTACTTTAGATTTGCTTTTTAAAATGTTATCTCTCTATTCCACTAAATTGCAAGCTCCACTACGGCAAGGGGTATGTCTGTCTTGTGTACCTTTGGGCCCCAGAGTAGAAACTCAATAAACATTTGAAAGTGAATCAAGGCATCTCATTAAATAGGCAAGGAAACTGAGGTCTAGAACAGGGAGGCTTTTTATCTAAGGTCACATAGTGAGTTCATAGCAAACCACCTCAGGCCAGTGCCATTCAGCAGGGTCACAAATTTCTTTCTTTAAATAATGTTTGACATTGGCAGAATCTTTAAAGATGCGATGGACAGAGATTTATGCTGGCTGCTTTAGTTTTACCCAACAAAGTGAAGCTATCTGATGCAGAAGCAACTGGGATGCCATGCCTGGCCTAGACTGGGTCATTCTCCAGCTTGACTCTGACTCAAATATTTTACTTCTGGCATTGTGATGTCAGGGTGAAATGTGGACAGAGGAAGGAAGTGACAAAACCATGGAGATCTAAGCTATATATAGGGGTAGCAGATCTATAGGACAAGCTGACTCAGAGCTTTGATGTGCTACAGGGGAATTGTCCATGTGGATTACAAACCAGAGGTCATTTCCTGAGATACTGGCCCAGTCATTCCTCATGTTGACGTGTTTCTGAACAGAACCAAACACAGAGAGCAATTTTTAGCGTGAAACCTCTAGGGCTCTGGTATCATCCTTGGCCATACTTGCACCTGGAAGAAAATCCTTTCTGGTCCTAGCGGTATGTAACCTAGTACATCTGCAAAATGTTCCATGTCGTAGGAAAAAGTGGTATAAGGAGAAATCTGTTTTTGTAAGATTTTTTACTGTAATTGTGTCTAACTTTTTTTCTAAGTAAATGGTATCAGCTCAATGCAGGATAACTGGCAAACAGAAAAGCACAAATAAGGAATATTTTCCCCATAATTCCACCACCCAAAATAATCTCACTATTTATACTGCCTGTGTCTTTTTAATATTCTTCATGTTTATTCACTTATATAGTTTTATAAAAGTAGAATACTACTAATACCATTTAATGGTACTTTCCCTTACATATGTTATAAATATTATAAACAATTTCCTATGTCAATAAGTACTCTATAATCCTATGATTTTTATTGCCTACTTAATATTCCAATATATTTAAGCCCTCCCAACAATCATTCGTTATTGAATGTTTAAATTGTTTCTAATTTTTTAGTATTATAAGTTACTCTACAGGGAATCCCCTTATACGTATATCTCTGGTTATTTCCAAAGGATAATTTGTAAAAGTGAAATTGCTGACTGAAGATAATGCAAGATAAGGCGCAATTCTAAGGATTTTGGTATCTATGTTTAATTAGTCTCCTGAAAGTTTTAGTACAGACTGATTTTCAAAGTTCCCAAGTGTTCTCTGTGCACAAATCCGCTCATGTTTGGAAGCTGTACCATCTGCTGCCATGAAACCCGCTTCTTATTAGATTGATGATGCAACTAAAAGAAAAGGAATTCCAAAAAAAAAAGTCAAAATAAATTCTAGAACCCAAGTCATATTGATGCCTATGTATGTCCATTTTTCTCTAGATCCTTAAAAGAGGCCTTTCCCAAAATGCCACATGAGAAAAGAGTTCTGTAGTCAGAAAGGTTTGGACAAAATTGCAACCTCTGTCTCTATGCTAATGCTGGAAAGTCCTGCAGTTAATTTGGGCAAATTAGACTCTGTTTAAATCAGCGTTTCTTTCCTGAGGTTATTTGGCTACCGAACTCTTAAAAAAAATGAGCCTACAAATATTCCATGGGATGTACTGAGAGAAACACTGGCCTAGAGTGAGCTGAAGGTGGTACATTATGGGGGCTGTACATGGTTTTCTTTTTAGCCTACATACTTGCCTGCTGGTGGTAGAACCAGATTAGTTTGAGTTCTTTTGTTCATGATCACATGACAAAGCACACAGCTTTAAGGTCTGATTTCACACCTTAAGGAGTTTTCCAGTTAGTCAAGACCATTTTCTGATGAGCGAAGACTAGAATTAAAGCTTTACTTCAAAAATTATGTTCTTCTTTCTTCTCCCCCACCACAACAGGTTTGCTTATGTCTGTGTTACTGCGAATGAAGTGTTCATCTATGTCTCTTCTTCATGTGTAGGACTGGGAAGCCATTAATGCTACTTGATTAATTTCTGCCAAAACTATTTTAGACTTAGAAATAAGTTAAAAAGATACTTTTTAAAAACCTCTCAGGCCAATTTTTTTTGGAACCAAAGAGGTCAATTCACTATAAAAATCAAACAAATTAAATTGTTTGTTGCCCAATATGTCTATGTTTCCCAAATATTAGAGTTTTACATTTTACCATGACCTTTTTAAATATTATTTATGTAGTATTCTTCCTTAAACTGACTCAGAGATTTCCTTATTTATCTTCTTAAACTTGTCCTCACAACAATAACAAAAATCTACAAAGCGAAACTGCATATTGGCAGTTTTATCTTTTTCTAATACATATTAAAATGAACACTTAACAATTCAAATAAAACAATGTTTGCCTAAAATTATCTCAGGTCTTGTGTTAACAGACTTTTTCAGGAAAGGTCAGACAGTAAATATTTTAGTGTTGGTGGGTCATGCCATCTCTGTCACCACAACAGTGCGAAAGCAGCCATGGGGGGCCTGCATACAAATGGGCATGGCTCTGTTCCAATAAAATATTTATTTACGAAGATAGGAGGAGGGCTGGATTTGGCCTACAGGCTGTAGTTAGCCAACTCCCGCTCTAGATGAGACAAGGAGCTTATTGATATTTTCACTTTCTAGTTGACTATATTGGTTGATTTTAGGCACAGTCTAAATGCAGTAACCTGAACACTAATTGAATAGCAAAACTTCCTATTTACAATTTACCTCTATTTTCTGAGATAGCCCCAATTTCAAGATATGTGTCTCATATTTGAGGATCAGATTCATCATCCTGAGCGCATGAAATAAAAATCAGGAACCAGCCTCTACAACAAAAGAAATGGCTATGTTAAGACAATCTACTAACCTCCTCTCACCTTCCTAAGAAACTTGCAGAAATGGTCTGCTCAGTGATTTTGCCCTTGCAATATTGTTCTTCAGAGGAGGGGGGAAAAAACCAAACCACAACCTAAGCAAACTAGGCTCCTAAATTATTGACACATTAAAATTTAAAATGTTAATTAACAGAGGCTCTTATCTGAGAGAAGCAAGTTTCCCATTAATTCCCAACCCATTGAATCTAGATTCCTGTACATCCATTGGTTGACTGAGTTGTTCCAAGGTTTACCCTAGTGGCCTCAAGATTTACAAGAGTGCCTAAACTCAAACTTCCTAAGCATTACCGAGAGCAAAGCTCACCTTTGCTGGGCTCATGCTTGGGCCATGTCACTGACCTTTATAGACAGGAAGAATAAATGTGCTTGTGTAAATATGATAAGCCTATTTCCACTTACTACTCACTGTTTTCCATCCTAGACATTCACAAGTAATAGTAAATCTAAATAGTATTTTTTCACGTTTATAATGCTTTTCCAAGTATATGGTCCATTAGAGCCTCTCAGTAATTCCAGAAGCTGGGAATTATTTATTCTCACTTTGTAAATGAGGAACTTGAGGTTGAACTGCCAGCCACACTTTAGGGAGAGCCCTTGGGCCATGCTAGGCAATTCTCACCTGTTAGACTAGGCTTGCTAAGTGCTCCACAAGGTGCCTCTTTTTTCCCACTGTGCGCTGCCACATTCTACTCCTCGTCCTAGGTCACACCCGTGGTTCAGACCTTCATCTACCATGGAGGTAGATGCCACTTTCTCTCAAATAATTTACAGTCTAATTGAGATGGACTCATGCAAGGGAGCCTGGCTGAGTCAAAGTCAACCCATCCCTAGAACTGAAACACACTCCAAACTAACTTAACAACTGGTAATATCAACTCCAGTCTCCTGATTGAACTCACATGTCCTCATTCTATGTCTACTGTTTTTTCATACTTTGTAGCTGCTTCTGATCTATAGACAAAGCCAACTAAACTAGTATTGGCGGAATTGCTAAGTCAGCTTTCAGTTACAAAGGGTAATTAGAAAATTAGAATGGGAAATTGTGAAACAGCATACAGTGATGAGTCCATTTTTAAAAAAATATGTAAAACACCTGAATACATTTACCCATAATCCAAGAATATTATAACTTAAAAGCAACTTAAATATTACTTCGTTCATCTCTCATATTCAGTGTAGAAAACATGGGAAAATTTTATCAAGGTAATGATTAACAATGATAAATAGTAAGAATAGTTATCATCTCTTTAACTCTTAACCATGTGCCTGGTACTGTGGTGAATGTTATAAATATATGCGACAGATGGATTTGTTACTCCAACTTGCCGATAAAGCAGTGAGACTTGGAGAGAACAATGGACTTGCCTGACATTACACATGAGTAAGTAGTGGAGATAGTGTGTGGGATCAGGCCATCTGACTGTAGGGCTACCATTATAGCATAGTTCTCTCAAAAGTAAATCCCAAAGATCTGATAGGAATGGCACCATCCTGTGAAGAGTAAGGTACCTCACCTCTGCCATCTTTCTCTCCCAACCCATCCATGACCCCATGAAGGAAAATGTCAGACAAACCCAAACTGAAGGATGTTCTACAAAGAACCTGTTTAGCTCTTCCCCAAACTGTCAAGGTCATCAAATACAAGAATCTGGTAGTCGGAAAAACTATCACAGACCAGAGGAGGCTAAGGAGTCATGACAACTAACTGTAACATAAAGTCTTAGATAAGATCCTGGCACAGAAAAAGGTCATTAGAGGAAAACTAGGGAAATCTGAATGAAGTATGGAGTTTAGTTAATAGTAATGTATCGGTGTTGATTCCTTACTTTGATAAATGTACCATGGTAATGTAAGATGTTAACCACAGGGAAATCTGGGAAAGGAGTATCCAGGAACTCTTTGTAATCTCTTTGTGACATTTCTGGAAATCTAAAACTATTCTAAAATGTAAAAGTTTATTCTATTTTATTTAAAAGCAAACCTGGACTAGGCTTCAGGTGTTTGATCTCTGTAGGGATCATTGGCATGCATTCATATAATGGAAACTGGTGTTAAGGATACAGTCTGTGAGAAACTAAGTCAAGTTCAACAAGATGCTGTGGGAAAGTGGCTTTGTGAAGAATATTTGCATGTGCACATAGTGTGTAGGGAATAGGAATCTCACCTTGGCTGGGCCTATGGTTGCAGAAGCTTCTGCGTATGTTGCAAAGAGTAAATTACAGATTCACATCCATTAATAGGCATTACTGAGTATCTACTCAGTGCCAGACTCTATGCTGGATATTGCCTGAAGAATGCAGAGATGAGCGAGATGCCATCTTCTCTCAAAAAAATATACAGCCTGGTTGGGATGGAGAGGAGGGGAGTGGAGAAAATAAAGCTACCATGGTGAGATCTTAATGTACATCGCTGCTTGATTCTCCTTTGTTTTCAAAATTAGAATGGGCATTGCTTTCTGTTTTTTGGAAAATCAGATTAACTCCTGATTAAATGTAAGGTTTTTGTTTTGTTTTGTTTTAATAACATGTCTTACTCTTGAAAAAGGATGACAGTGAGACCTACAGACAAACTTTTACTCAAACATTTCTTCTTCAGAATTACCCTGGTCCGGAGCTCTGACCCCCTAAAATGGTAGATCTGAACATGTTACACATTAGAGTAACCTGCGGACCTCAGGACCCGCCTCCATGAGCACAATTTTAACTAGTATTAGTGAGGCCGAGGTATTTACATTTTTAAAAGCTTCCTAGGTGATTCAAACGTGCAGTCAGGATTAAAATACCACCAAGCAGGCGCTTTGTCCAGAAAGAGAGGGTTACTGAGTGCACTAGGAGGGAAAAGAAGCTGTCAGACTGGGTCTGGATGAAGAGTTGCATCTGGAAGAGGGGCTTTTGCTGCCCCAGGTGGGCAGATTCCTCTCATCCATGAAAAAATCAGTAAAGAAGACACAGGGGGCTGGAGTGGAAATGCTTGAAGGCTACCAATCTCACCTTTTCTAATCATGAGGCTTTTCAGAACAACGTTTAGGAACCACTTTGGCTCTAATTATCAGCACATCCATTGCTCAGCAAATTCCTGGTTTCCCTGCATTTTCTCCTTTGAACATTTCAGGGGATTGTTTAGAATCAGCCCCACACCTAAGTGGACACTTCTCAGTTATACACCCAAAAGGTGTGTGAACAACCGGGCTCATCAGCTAAAAAGGAGGCTGACTTCTTGCATTTAAAATGAATGTTGACTGGAAAAGAAGGGGGTAAGGGGAGAAAAAAATCAAAAGTAAAAAAAAGGCTGACTCAGGCCAACCACAATGCCTATGGTGTAAAATAACATCATTAAGAGAGTTTTGCCAGGGTTGGAATTATGCAAGAGCCTCTTTCAGCAAAACCTAAGTTGCTTGGAAAAATTGTTCTAGAAACTTCTGCATTGTAAGATTAAGAAGTATTGGAAGATCGCTTGAGCTACACATACTTTAGAGTGCTTAAAATAGAGACTGTCAGTACTACAAATAAATTAATGTTACATTTTTAAAGGCTTTAGTGATCTGATAACCACCAGTCTTTTGAGCTTGACAGATGTGAGTTCATACCCCAGCCCTTCCACTGGGTAATTTACTTAATTTTTTTGAGCTTCAGTTTATTGCACCTGCAAAATGGGATTAACTATGCCTCCTGGAGTGGTTAAGAGGATTTAATGAGATAATTTGGTGCACAGAGATCAGTGACTTGGTCCAAAATAATGTAAATTGAAAGTGACTTGGATGTGTTTCAAACTGGCCCCTAGCCCTGTGCCTTTCTGTTTTACCTCTAACCCTCTTCTTGACAGGGATGTGAGGGGATGAAGAACTGTTATCATGTGTGTTGTGCTTGTGGCTTAGGAGACTGCAAGGACATATGATTTTAGAAAGGACATTAGAAGGTGTCCCTGCTGCCACCCTGTTCCATGAGGGAGAGTATCTGGGGGAATCTGAATATTCTTTAGTGAGAGAAAAGCATGGTGAACCCCTACTCTTACACAACTTGAGCATGAATAAAAAGAGAAATCTTACGTTCTTATTGGCACTTACTAATTATTAACATGCTTTCCTCCACATTGTCTCCTGATGGAAACTTGGCAATCATGCCTCACCTTCATCTCCCTGAATCCAACCAGTCCAAAGTCCGTTCAGTTCAGCCTTAGTGACCTTCCTTTCCAAATCCATCTTCCTGAAGCAAATCTCTGACTGTGTGACTTACTCTGATTGCAGGGCTCCTAAAGGCCATCTCTCCCTATGGGGACTTCAGCTTATGTTCTCATCCTTACCCCTACTCCTGCTCTTCTCTCATGCATTCCTGCAGCCAAACGTAAGTACCCAGTTGTCCTTGAACACTGTTGCAGCCCTCTTTTGTGTGTGTATAAACTCTTCCTACTGGTTCTGTTGTCACCCTCTTTCCAACTATCTGGAAGCAGTACATCCCAGTGGTTAGGAACACAAGCTCTGGATTGAAATCTGGGCACAACCTTACGAGATGTGTGTTCTTCAGCAAGTTATTGAACCTTCCTCAGCCTTGTGAATAAAATATGCTAATGATACCTAAGTCATGGGGCAGTGGGAAGGATTGAGTGACATTGTACAAGTCACCTGCTCAGCATAGGGTCTGACTTGCAGGAGGCATTCTAAAAGTGTTAACTGCTATCGCTATTGCTGATTTCTTCTTATTTTTACTGCTGCCTGTTGAACCAAACTCTTCACTAAATATCACCTTCTTCAAGGAGGCCTCCTGATAACCTTTTTCCCTAGAGAAGTAATCTCTCCTTCTTTAAAGCCCCCATGGCCCTTCGTAGATCTCTCATGAACTCACTACTCAGCGTACTTATTTGTGTCTTTGTCTTCTTCTTCCATTTAGAATATAAATTAATTGATCATGGGATCTTATTTTGATAATCTTTGTACCCACAAGAGCACTTATCACAGATAAAGTAGTAACCCATTTCACATTCGATGGTTGAAGCACAAAGAAAGGGAAGTAATTTGCCCAAGGTCATGTAGCTAGTGCAGGATAAAACCAGGCTAAAGACCCCCTCAAGGTGTCACCATATTCAAAGATCTTGATCTTAAGCAACGAATGGGGACCATTAGATTTTATGCCCAAGTAGCAGACAGCAAAATTGACCAGCTGAATGGTGATACTGGGTTGACTGGCTCTATGGGTTATTCATAGAAAGGGGAGGTCTATAGATGAAAGCAATTTTAAACCTCAACTTGTGTGAAACTCAAGTAAAAATCAGTTATATTTCAACAAAACACTGATCAAAATGCCAAAAATGGTTTAATTTTTTGAAAGCACATGCAACTTCTTTTAATTTGCTTGACTGCTCAAGCCAGTAAAAACAGCAAAAGCAGTTTATTCAATGAAAAACACCCACACCCTTACTGTGGTTTGTTGAGCCAAGTTGGCCAGCCAAACAGACGGTTAAAACTGTCAACCAGGTGTGGATAGTGTCTCAGAAGGAAATGCTAAAACAAACCACTAGCAAAATGCTTTAATGTTTAAGAATATTTAGAGTGTGCAGTGAGGTGTCTGGCCAGAAAAACTATTGCTAAGCAAGCCCAGTGGAGTGGGAAGAACATTTGCCTTGGAGCCTGAAGACCTTCTAAGAGAGTCATGATGGAACCCCTCCTTTTCTCTATAGTTCTAGGCTGTCTCCATCTAGTAAAGTGGTCTGGGTGCCTTTTAGCGACTCATTGGTGGAGGGAGGTTTCAAGGCTCCTAAAATGAATGACTGAGAGTTATTTATATAATTTGGAAAGACACAGATCTAGGACTTCAACCCTCCGTTAAAATGATGAAGGGAATGGTTTTTCTGGGCCCAGGGAACAGAAGACCCCAGAACGTGCTCAGATTCAGATGTTCCAGGTACAACATTGAACCTTGGGAAGCAACTTTTTCAGTGAATTAAAACACACATACGCAAACACACATACCCCAACTATAATGTGGGCATTCAGGGCACTTTTGCCATGAAGCAAATTGAACATAGCATTGAAGAAAGACCTGTTGAATCTTCAATAGGAACTTGTATTGGCAAGGAATGCAGCACCCAGAGCCCGGTGGGATGTAGTTTATTCTGGGACAATGAACTTTATATAGTAGTAGGGCCTTCTAGCCTCAGGAAGGTACGTCAAAGTTTTGGATCCACTATGCAAAAAAGACCAAGGATGACTTGATCTTAGAAGCCCAGATCAGGGGAAAATGATGGTCAGGAAATAAAGAGACTGGGTTCTTCCTAGTCCAGCCATGCAGTTCCATGCATATTGCACTAAGACAAGGGGGAGATCTTACTAGGAGGAATGTTATTCATACCTAAGTTTATAAAGCTAGACATCCAGTTACTGGCGACTTTTCAAAATCTCAATTAAATCCAAAAAGACAGATGATAGATAGATGGCTAGATGGTAGGTAGGTAGGTAGATAGATAGATAGACAGATAGATAGATAGATAGATAGATAGATAGATAGATAGATAGATAGATAGATAGATAGAAGATAGATAGATAGATAGATAGATAGATATAAGCTAAGGGTAGAATACCTGTCTAGAAATGAGGACAAGCCTGAAAGAAGAAAGCCATTAGGAAAGCTACATAATTGATGTTACTTCTAAGCCTATCTTTAATGAAAGAAATGAACAAAATGAATTTAGTCAATTAGAAAGTAATGAAGACCTTGCAAAAATAACTATTGACAAAAGGCTGGTAAGGGAATTCTTCAGTAATTTGAACATAACACATACTGTACGAATCAGCAGGTCAGGGCAATATGCCTCCTAGGAGATTAAAGGCGTTGATACATGCCTATGTGATTTTGGGTAGTTACTTCTTCATTTAGCAAGCAGAATTGTGATCTGAGATGAACCCAGAAGCCAAACAAATGGAATTCTAAACTGCAAAACTAGAGAGAAGTCATATAATGGTAATTATTCAGTCCAGGCATGGCTGGTTCCTATCAAGGGGACTGGGCATGAACGAGGGATATCTTAAACCAAAAATACACAAAAAAGATTGCAAAGGGCAGGCCACAATCTATTAAGGTAACGTTGTGGTATATTCACCTGTTTTTATAATCAGAATATTAGAAAATTGCATAAGTCATTCCAGATAAATAGTTCCTTCTTTAGATTATCAGAGGGGAAGGCAGTGTGCCACCTTCTTATCAGAGTGAAGGACAAGGACACCATTTCTTTTTTCTTGCATATCCAGCAGGAAGAAAAGATACAGAGCTGAACTTCTATGGGACTGGATTTCATAAATGCTCACTTTCAAAGCTAAGTGTGTGTGCATGCATGTGTGTGCATGAACACACATGTACATTTGGTAGGGAATGGACTTTGAAAGAGCCTGGATGTTCATCTCCTGACAGATGAAGAATATGGGTAGTGAATATAGGCTTGACGAGATATTACAGATGTTGGTCCAGGACTTTGTTTGATTTTAAGCCTATGAGAACTCAGAAAAGATATTAACCAGACCATTAAGAAATGATACTGTGGAATGTTAGAACTGAAGAAGTTTTAGGAATCACCCAGTTCTGTCTTCCTAACTGCTTGCTAGGCCCAGAGACATTAAATCCCTCTTTAAAGCCAAATAGTGTGTCAGTATCACAACCCGAACTAAAACTCTACTGAGATACAGGGTGAGGCATGGTGGCTAATGCCTGTAATCCCAGCACTTTGGGAGGCTGAGGTGGGAGGATCACTTGAGGCCAGGAATTTGAGACCAGCCTGGCCCACATGGTGAAACCCCATCTCTTAAAAAAAAAAAAAAGAAAGAAAGAAAATTAGCCGGGCTTGATGGTGTGCACCTGTAATCCCAGCTACCCGGAAGGCTGAGCCAAGAGAATTGCTTGAGCCTGGGAGGCAGGGTTTACACTGAGCTGAGATTGCACTACGGCACTCCAGCCTGGATGACAGACCAAGACCCTATCTCAAAACAAAAAACAAAACCAAAAACCTCTATTGGGGTAGGATGGTCTTCCTGTTATACTATTCCACTCCCTGATGATGCCAGTCCACAGCACCTGGGGCTAACTACCAGACTAAATAAATAACTCCAGAGTTAAAAATAATAATAAGAGATTCCATAGGAGGAAAAAAAGTGAAAAATTAGCTATCTATAGAAAAATAATTCAAATTGGATAGTCTTCACTGATGAACAGATGCCCCCACAAATAAGCATGCGGAATGAATGCAGAGATAGCTTAGTTCTTTTTTAAATCGTTTGACAAAGAGAAAGGAGTCACTGGAAATGGGTGTAAAGGGTATCACTAAAGGGGAAGGGCAGGTTTGTCAGACCATATTGGTATCCCATGCTTTTATTTTGGAAACATTCTGAGTTAAGGAAAAAAAAATCCTAAACATTGGAGTGATTCCAGAGAAAACTGGCACATAATTAAGGGAATGGAGTAGAAAAACTGATTTATAGAGGGAATTAAAGTAACGCATTTTTATGGCTTTGTCACAAATAAGGGCATGTCTTTGACATATATCAAGGACTTTAATTGGAATAATAAGTTAATCCAGGGAGACATGATTTAGGCATGATATCAGAGGACAGAGTAACACGATGAGATTGGGGAATTACCTGAGGAAACGATGAAATTGTCATCTTCCCCATGAAAGTGAGACAAAAACAGAACAATTAGGAAGATAGTGCTTAACGGTAATTTTATATAAAAAGATTTAATTTTTAACTTTTGACACAACTGAGCCAGTAGAATTATGCTTTCCATGTTTCCTTAATTTTTAGAGAAACTTTAACTTAAGATGCATCATCAATTTAATAGCAGCTATTATGTAGAGGGAGAAAACACTGTGTTAAATGTACAGGTTGATTGCAATCTTATGTCTCAATTTGAAAAATGTTAAAATGTGAAAAATATATTCATTTTAGAATTGAAGAACTACAGTAATTATTTAGGTAATATATGTCTTCAACCCTGGGATAGGATATACTTTCTGCAAGTTCAATTTCTGATAATTTTAGGGCTGTTTGTAGAGCCTGACATGATTGTGGCTATTCCAGTCAATTTGCTTGCCGTGTCCTCATCCCTTTCTCAGAGAATCTGTTTTCATCCTGATCCCTGGTGGTTGGGAAGTTGATCAATTCTTCTGGCTATTACTGATAGGGCCAGGAATAAATCCTTGTTCCGAACCAGGACAACTTGTTCCAAAAAACAAACAAACAAAAACTAAAGGGGAAAGGCAGAGTCAATTAGATGGGAGGTAAAGTTGTAAAGTTGGGGCCAGTGTTGGGCCATGACAAACCAATGCTACAAATAACCTAAATTAGAAAGGAGCAGCAGAGCCTTGGTCAATCAGAAAGAACTGAAATGGATTAAAAATAACAGATGTTCAGTGAGCACCAGAAAAATAGATGACTAATAGAAACGTACTCTATTCACATATAGCCCCTTCTTCTAAAAGGCCTACATGTGACTCTATGTGAAGCAGAAAGAGAGGGGAGACTCCCTGCCCCATCTTCCAATAGAGTTTTCTAAGTGGCCTAACTGAATTTGGTCTCCAGTTGATATGGTTTGGCTGTGTCCCCACCCAAATCTCACTTGAATTATAGCTCCCATAATCCCCATGTGTCATGGGAGGGACCCGGTGGTAGGTAATTGAATATTTGGGGGGTTTTTCCCATGCTTTTCTCAGGATAGTGAATAAGTCTCATGAGATCTGACGGTTTTATAAAGGGCAGTTCCGCTGTACATGCTCTCCTGCTTGCCACCATGTAAGAAATGCCTTTCCTCCTCCTTTGTCTTCCACCATGATTGCGAGGCCTCCTCAGCCATGTGGAACTATGAGTACATTAAACCTCTTTTTCTTTATAAATTATCCAGTCTCAGGTATTTCTTCATAGCAGTATGAAGATAGACTAACACAGTAAATTGGTACCTGGAGAGTGGGGTACTACTATTAAGATACCTGAAAATGTGGAAGCAGGGTAACAGGCAGAGGTTGGAACAATTTGCAGTGCCCAGAAGAAGATAGAAAAATGTGGGAAAGTTTGGAACTTCTTAGAGACTTGTTGCATGGTTTTGACAAAAATGCTAATAGTGATATGGACAATGGAGTCCAGGCTGAGGTGGTCTTAGATGGAGATGAGGAACTTATTTGAACTTGAGAGAAATGATTCAGGGTATGTGGCAGAAGAAATTTCTAAGCAGCAAGGTGTTCAAGATGTAACTTAGATGCTCTTAAAAGCATTCAGTTTTATTCATTAATGAAAATATGGTTTGGAATTGGAACTTATGTTTAAAAAGGAAGCAGAACATAAAAGTTTGGAAAATTTGCAGCCTGACAGTGTAATAGAAAAAATAAACAAACAAAACAAAACAAAACATTTTCCAAGTAGAAATTCAAGCCAGCTGCGGAAATTCACATAAGTTACAAGGAACCAAATGTTAATCGCCAAGACAATGACAATGGGGAAAATGTCTCCAGGGCATGTCAGAGGTCTTCATGGCAGCCCCTCCCATTACAGGCCCAGAGGACTAGGAAGAAAAAATGGTTTTGTGAGCCTGGCCCAGGGCTCCCCTGCTCTATGTAGCCTCAGAATATGGTAACCTGTGTCCCAGCTGCTTCAGCTCCAGCCATGACTGAAAGGGGGTAATGTAAAGCTCAGGCCACTGCTTCAGAGGGTGCAAGTCCCAAGCCTTGGCAGCTTACACGTAGTGTTGGGTCTGTGGGTACACAGATGGCAATAACTGAGGTTTGGGAACCTCTGCCTAGATTTTAGAGGATGTATGCAAACACTTAGATGTCCAGACAGAGGTGTGCAGCAGGGACAGAACTCTCATGGAGAACCTCTGCTAGGTCTGTATGGAAGGGAAATGTGAGGTTGGAGTCCCCACAGAGAGTCCCCACTGGGGCACTGCCTAGTGGAGCTGTGAGAAGAGGACCACCATCCTCCAGACCCCAGAATGGTAGCTCTACCAACAGCTTGCACCTGGAAAAGCCAAAAATACTCAACGCCAGCCCATGAAAGAAGCCAGGAGGAAGGCCATACCCTGCAAAGCCACAGGCCCAGAGATACCGAAGACCATGGGAACTCACTTCTTGCATCAGAGTGACCTGGATATGAGACATAGAGTCAAAGGAGAACATTTCAGAGCTTTAAGATTTGACTGCCCTGCTGAATTTTGGACTTGCATGGGGCCTGTAGCGCCTTTGTTTTGGCCAGTTTCTCTCATTTGGAATGGATGTATTTACCCAATGCCTGTACTCTCATTGTATCTAGAAAATAACTTGCTTTTGATTTTACAGTTTCATAGGGACAAGGGACTTGCCTTGTCTCAGACAAGACTTTGGACTGTGGACTTTTGAGTTAATTCTGAAATGAGTTAAGACTTTACTTCTTTAGGAAGAAGTGATTGGTTTTAAAGTGTGAGGACATGAGATTTGGGAGGAGCCAAGGGTGGAATTATGTGGTTTGGCTGTGTCCTTACTCAAATCTCATCTTGAATTGTAGCTCCTGTTATCCCCACATGTTGTGGGAGGGACTTGGTGGGAGATAATTGAATCATGGGGGTGGGTTTCCCCATGCTGTTCTTGTAATAGTGAATAAGTCTCATGAGATCTGATTGTTTTATAAAGGGCAGTTCCCTTGCACATGCTTTCTTGCCTGCTACCATGTAAGACATGCCTTTGTTCCTCCTTTGCCTTCCACCATGATTGTGAGGCACCCCCAGCCATGTGGAACTGTGATTTCATTAAACCTCTTTTTCTTTATAAAGTACCCAGTCTCAAGTATTTCTTCATAGCAATAGGACTAATATACCAGTCTTGGACTGTCTTAGACTTTCCTTTCAGTAAAGATATGCTTCTACCTGAGCCAGTTTGAATGAACATCTTCCTAGCAATGGAAAGAATGCTGATTGATACATATGCCACCTGGTCCCTTTCTCTCTACTTCTGCCCATTTTATTAATGCCTCATGGTTATAGTACATTAAACAAAAGCTTTTCAGAGAAGATATGCAGTGCTGACATAGACTGAATTGTGACATGAGTCTGGTGATCCTCTAGAATAAATAGACTGATACTAAATAACTGGCTGTAAAGCCATTGTTTCTGCTATTGGTGTGAAGGTGGTGAATCTTGACCCTTGTCCAGAAGCCAGGTCCTAACTCAGCATGTGTTTTTCTGGATCTTCTTGTCATTCACAGATCCCATGGCAGCCCATCCTTTGAATTGTTTTTTTTTTTTTTTTTGAATTGTTTAATCATGAGGCTCCTTTAGACCACAGCCACCCTCCAAGCATTTTTTTTTTTTTATTACAGGATGCCAGGACCAACATTTATACTCTTAGACTTTATAAATCTTTTTTCCCCAACAGCCCATGTGGTAGTCATTTTGATAATAGGGCATTCTGATTTCAACAAAACCTTATTTTCTGTTCTGAATTGCAGTGCCTTCTTCAGCAGTAGTTCCCTAAGCAAACGTGTGGGCTGTTTGCTTTGCTTTCGACTCTCATGCATTTTTAATGATTTACAAGGAAAAGATTTTTTTCTCTCCCTTTTTTTTATAATAAATTTAATGACTTAATACACATCAAGTGGAATCATTGGTTTGTGGTGATGGTTTTATAATTCCAAGTTCAAGTTTTTTTTCTATTTAATTATGCACAATAACTCTCATGGAATATAATGCAATAACAAAAACATGCACCAATGTTGGCATAAGAGCCTGTTGTTTATTAGTATTGGTTCTGTGCTTTATGTTTGAAATAAAATATTTGGAACTAATGTTGGCCATGTTTCCTCCAAACTAGATAAAAAGAAGTAAAAAAAAACTTTATCCCTGAAAATACCATGCTCCAATCTATGGCGATAAAAGCCAGCAGCTCTTGAGATAGCAAATTAAATTTTATTTGTAGAAAGCACTGTGCTGTGTTTTGTTGCTTGCTCAGAGTTATTTTTTAATACTAATAATTTAATAAAGTGGAAGACCGATACATTGACCTGTGTTCTTTAAGGCACCAGAGTATTTTCCAGGGTTAAAAGGCATAGCTTGCTGAAAGGTTGTTTGTTTTACATTCTAACCTATTACTTATTTCTCTTGCTTTCTTGCCAGATCTAGCCTTAGCCTTCAGAAAATTTGAATTTTGGAAAACATAAAGTAGTTGAATTATCAGAATCTGCAAGTCAGACTTTTAAAACTCTGATTGATAAGGACTGGTTTTCCTAAGATCCAACACATTCAAGTTTTGTTTTAGTGAGTAGTGCAGTACATAGGCATAAAACCAAAGACAAAAGATAGTATGTAGGCATAAAACCAAAGACAAAAGCCAAGCAGTGACTCTAAATGAAGCATCAGCCTAAAGGAGCTAGGTAAGAGCTTAGAACCAGGTACAAGGGAGTAAGATAGAATCTGGAAGCCCCAGAAGACAGCATGATTGGAGACAGAGAGAGTACCTGGTGAGATTGTCCGAGATCTTGCAGAGACTCAGGGGACCCCTTAGAGAGTGCCTGTGTCCCCTGTAGAAAAGAAGTACAACGTGATGGTTAAAGACACCAACTCTGGAGTAATACAAACATGCAGTCAAGTTGTAACTCTACTGCTCAACAATGATATCACCCTGGGCAAGTCATTTTACTCTCTCATATTCAGTTGTTTCATGTGTGAAATGGAGTCAGTAAAACAAACCACTACATAAAAGAGTGTTGTGAAATGTAAGCGAGAAAATGCTATTGTTAGTTAAAATTAGTGCTGAGTCAGACAGGAACGGCTACTGAGTCAGATTCTTTTAATGCAAAAATGCTGCTCTTAATTCTACACATATGCATATTTGTATCAATAGAAATCTAAGAGACTTTTTTTGGCTTTTTTGTGTGTAAGTGGCAAGTATTATAGGTCTCTATCTTTTTACTTTTAAAATATTATTTTATTTCTAAACTTTTTCCTTTTATATAAACAATTTTGTTGAGTTATAATAATCATATAGTGAGATGAACTATAGTGAAGTAACCATGCCCCTATAGAGCTAAAGAACACTTCCATCACCTCAGAAAGCAGCCTCGTGCTTCATCCCAGTTAAACCCTGCCACCAACCCACTACTCCAGAAGCACATACTCTTCTGAGTTATCATTGTAGATTAGCTTTGCTTGTCCCAGGACTTCATAATTATGGTTTAAAAGTTTAAATTAAAAGTAATTGCAAAAACCACATTTTTTTTTTTTTTTTTGGTATCTGAATTCTTTTGCTAAAAAAAAATAGTTTGGAGAGTCATTCATGTTGTTGTGCATAACAGTGATTCATTCCTTTGAACTGCTGAGTAGTACTCCATTTTGTAATTATATCATCTTTTTTTTCCATTCTTCTCTCTGGAAATCTGGGTTGTCTCGAGTCAGGGCTATTATGAGCAAAGCTGCTAGAAACATTCTTGTACACATCTTTTAAAAGCGTATGTTTTCATTTCTCTTGACTCTATACCTATGAATAAATTGCTGGGTCATAAGTAGATGTAAGTTTAACTATGAAAAACTAATAAACTGATTTGTAAAGTGGCTATACCATTTTATACTCCTATCAGTAATATATGAGAATACTAGTTGTTTTACATTCTTAAAAATGTTTGATGCTGTCAGTCTTTTAAATTTTTATCATTCCAGTGGGAACATATGGTTTTGCATTGTGGTTATGATATTATCTTAACAAGTTAACCTTATCATTATGAAATATCCTTTTATTTTCCTCTGGCAATGCTCTTTGTTACAAAGTCTACTTTATCTGATGTGAATATACTTACTTCAGTTTTCTTATATAACAGTATTTTTATGGTATACCTTTTTCATCCTTTTACTTGTAACCTATGTCATTATATTTAAAATGTTTTTTTCTTGTAGACAACATATGTATAAATTTTGCTACTTTTATTTAGTCTAGCAATCTCTGCCTTTTAATTGGCATACTTAGCAATTTATATTTAATATAATTACTAATATGATTGGGTTTTAAATATGTCCTATATTTTATTTAAGAAAGTCCTATGTCTTCTTTCGCTTTTTTCTCTTTTTTCCCACCGTATTTTGTAGTAAACCAGTTTTTTGGGTTTTTTCTTGTTTTGTTTTTAGACATTCTATTTAATCTTCTCTATTCACTTTTTAGTGATATACTTCTACATCTTTTTTTTACTTTAATTAGCTTTTAATTTATTTCTCAGTCCTTATTTGCACAAGCAATAGCTTTTGACATGGTTGATAAATTCCTCCTCCTTGAGACAATTTCTTCTCTTGAATTCCAGGGCACCATATGTGCCAAGTTTTCTTTTTCTCTTTCAGACCACTCCTTCTCAATCTCTTTTGTAGAGTCTTTCTGATTCTCTGGCTTCTAAATTTTGGGGCTACTCTTAGTTCAGTGCGTTTTTTCTTTATATACACCTTTTTTTTTTCTTTATATACACTCCCTCGGTTGTATAAAGGTTTTAAATATACCCAAATTTGTATCCCCATTTTGATACCTCTCCCTGGAACTCAAGACCTGTTTATTCAATTGCATACTTAACATTTCCACTTGGAAGTCTAATAGGTATGTCAAACTCAATGTGCCAAAACTGAGCTCCTGACATTCAACACCCCTCACTTCATCTCTACCTCCATGCAGTCCAGATCCTCATATGGTCTTCCTTATTTCAACTACCAATTTTTCCAATTGCTCAGATAGAAACCTTGGTATTATCCTTGACTCCTCTCTTCCTCTCACACCTCACTTCTAACCAATAAGCAATTTCTGTTAATTCTATCCTCAAAATACTCATTCAGCCATCTCTTGTCACCTCTACTGCCAGCCCAGGCGAAGCTACCATCACCTGTCACCTGGATATTGCAGAAACATTCTAACTCACCTCCTGCTTCAGCTTCTGTCCCTTGCAGTCTGCTTTTAGCACAGAAGGCACAGTGATCCTATTAAAACACACTTTAGGTCATGCCAGTCCTCACCTTTAACCCCCCAAATTCTCGTCCATCTTACTGAAAATAACAGCATGAAGAGCCCTTTCTGTCATCTTCAGGGTCCTGCATGATCTGGACACATGACTACTTCCCACACACATTTTCTCATGGCCTAATATCGCATGTCACCTTTTCAGTGGGGGCTTTCCTGACCACACTCTATATAAATATCACACTTCTCTCATAATTCATTTTTATCCTACTTTATTCTTTCTTTATAGAACTTTCTATTACCTGAAATTATATATTTACTTGTTTATTATTTGTCTATCTCCCTAAAATAAAAGCTCTCTATTGTCACTAGAACATGCCTAGTAAACACGTACTTTGAAAATATTTGCTCAATGCATATCTTTTGTCATCTTTGGTATTTTTTTCAACCTGGTAATTTGTTTGCTTTTTTATGTATGTCTGGGTGGGGTTTTTTTTGCTTAATTCTTTTAAATTTTTTTAAATTTTTAATTGTTATGAATACATAATAGTTGTACATGTTTATGGAGTGCATGTGATATTTCGATACAAGTATACAATATGTAATGGTCAAATCAGGATAATTGGGGTATCCATCACCGTAAACATTTATCATATTTTTGTGATAGGAACATTTCAATTCCACTCTTCTAGTTATTTTGAAATATAGCATAAATATTGTTAAAAACATTCCAATTTTACTCTTCTAGTTATTTTGAAATGTACCATAAATTATTAACTATAGTTGCCCTGTTGTGCCACTGAACACTAGATCTTATTCTTTCTCCCTGACTATATTTTTATACCCATTAACTGGGTATTTACCTCTCCTCAATCCCCCCCACACTCACTACTCTTCCCAGTCTCTGGTAACCATCATTTTACTCTCCAACTCCATGAGATCAGTTTTTTTCAGCTCTCACTTATGAGTGAGAACGTGCAATATTTATTTTTATGTATGTATGTATGTATGTATGTATGTGTGTATTTCAATGAAAAATCTCTTCATCTATAGGTTTTTGGAAGACAGTGACCTGACTTAAACATCTTTATCTTCCACATATAGTGTAGACTTCCCCAAAAGGATAGCTTCTCAGGCAGTATTTCCTGATCCATTGATTAATGATAGATAAAAGGGGCAGATATTTTTCCAACTTGTTTGTTTATGTACATATATAGGTATGTGTATGTAATGTTTGCACTTAAACTAGCACATGTTACCTTCTTATCTATAGGATTTGGAAGACAACCCCCTGACTTAAGTATCCTTGGTTTTCAAAGCATAGCACAGACTTCTCGGAGACTGTTTTTGTATATGTGATTTAAAAAAACAAAAACAAGAACCCCCCCAGAAGACTGAGTCTAATTTTGAAAAAAAAAAAAAAAATCCACAGTCATGTGAATGACAGATGATTTTGGGTATGACTGGGAACTGGAATGGACACAGAGCTCTTTCAATTCTATCTAACAAAGCCACAGACTAATGTTAAGGAATGTTTGTGTGATCTCTCCAGTGTGGAATCAGTTACCCAAACACAGGAGTCTTTACAAAGATCCAAAATAATCATAAAACCATTATAACCACAAGCCCTCTTTAGAGTTATCCTCTCAATAGTGAATGCTGCCTTTTCAAGCCAACTCTTACATTGAGAGAAGGGTTGTAATATCTCCAGCCTGGAAGAAATCCCTATTCCTGTGGCTCATTTACTTCATCTCTGTGGTTCTTGGAAGGAAGGATGGAGTGAAAGCCACCCCAGGCAGTTGACTGTGAATTCTAGTCTTAAGCAATGTATGGAGAGCTTCAGTAAACTTTGGTTGTTTAGCCAGCCTTCGTTCCCTAGAGAAATACTGCCCAGCTATCCTCAAGCTGTGGTAGATTGTTTGCCATGGACAACTTGTTGATTTATGGTCCTGGGCATTCTTAGAACTCTGCTAAGAGAAGGAAAAGGCATGATCACCTTGCAGGAGCTATGAAGGTAAAGCCTGCCCTCGAATCCTCAGGTAGCATAAGCAAGAGTGCCAGGGGGCGTAGTGTGCATTTCCTAATCTTACAGGGTGCTGGGCACATAGGGGTCACGCCGTCAATACGGGAGGAGAAAGAATGAAATGACCTGGGAGGATAAAAAGCAAGAGGCTCATTGCTCACTGGATGTCAGCTGTCTAATGGGGAGGGAGGGACACGAACTCAGCTGGTTTTAGGTTATAAAGCAGGGTGAGAACTTTCACGTCACTGAATTCACACAGTTGTAATTTTTTACTTAACATTTACATACTGTACATTCTTTCTATAAAGGTACAAAGTGTATTTCTCTTAAAATGTCAATACTGCCACATTGAACTGCACAAAGAGCCTGACCTTGGAAGCTCTCCTGAGCAAGAAACTAACTAGGACCCTACCCTAAGCTGGTCTAAGGATATTTTATGTTTGTGTTCCCCACAGGGTCTAGATTGAGGCTTGGGACATGTGAATGCTTAGTATTTCCTGCATAAACACCTGACTGAAAAAAATATGAAAGAGCCTGATACCAATGGCATCTTTGTTATGTTCTTAGAATTCATTAGAAAAACAACTTTGCTGAATATGAAACGGAAACTCCAGGTCTTTCCCTGTATTGGTTAGCTTTCTCTCACCGGTATGGTGCATAGTGCCAGCATAAAGTGCATCAGACGTGATAGTGGGCCTTCACCATGCCACATGGCAAGGTGAATTTTTCAGAACTCCCAAACCTGCCTTGAAAACACCGCTACGCAGGTCACATCATGATATATTTGCCATTTGTAAAGTGAAACACCATCATGAAAGAGAATATTTAATGCCGTAAAGAAAAATCCTACCTTTCCCAGCTTATAAATGTCACCAATTCCAACTGCATAGGGAAAGAATCATAAAGTAAGATCATAGCCTCCTGTGATTTTTGAATCAAAATGAAAATTAAGAAATGAAGGTTTAATAATCCTTAACGTTTGCTCTTTGGGAAGGCTGCTATGTGTTTAGAGTGGGGCTGGCATACATTAGGGTTGGACAGTTGAGAGGAGCTTCATTTTCATCATCCTGCCCTCACAGTGTGCACTTTTTGCAAACTTTCTGGCTCCGGGATGTACAAATACAATGTTTCCCTGATGGCCTCACAGCATGAGACAAGGCAAAGCATGAGGAGATGGTCCCTATGGTCCTGAGCCCAGTTTTAAGATGTAAGCAAGAATATCAAGGATATATAAGTACTTTGGATTGCCCAATTACTTCTACTTTCTCTGGCCTTGTGGCTTTTGATAGTCACGTAAAATTCACTACAAATGGATAGAAATGCCTCTTCTTCAAAAGTTCTAGAGGAAAAAAAATTCAAAGTTCCTTTAGCTGTATGTATCAGGGCATTGGCAGCACTCAGACACTTTGGAAAGCTGTTGGTGGTAACTACAGGGCAGCCACCCTGTCTGAAAACATTTTGGTACATTTGATACAAAGAATAAATGTTGGACTTCTATTATGTATATTAATTCATACTAGTTAATTCATATGATATTATTTATGATAAAATTATTGGTTTCCAGAACTTCTGCCACATGTTTTATAATCTTAATGTGCTTACTCCATAAGCTACACTTCCACTTCTCAATTTTTAGTTGCATTCTTGCTCAAGAAGCACAAATAAGGATGTTCATTTCAGAAATGATTGAACTGGTTAAAAAAAAAAATTAGTAAGATTCTAAATGGTCATTAATAGAGATCTGGTTAAATAAATGTTATGCATAACATAATAAGAAGGACACTCTCACACATAACAACTATAAACTGTAGACAAAATACAAAAACTACCCAAGAGCTCTAGAGCGTGAACAACAGTCAGCAGATTTGGGGAAGAAGTCAAAACTTAAAGAAAGAGACCAACATGTGTAAGTTTCTGATTTTTGTGGCTCTGCCACATGGTGAGCAGCAGTCAGGGACCAGAGGCAGAGCCCGTGGTTTAAACACTGGTGTTAACCCGGATGGCTATTTTTAACAGCAGGCCGTAGAGTTCTGCCATGCTTTAATAATTTGTGCAAAGGTGCAAATTATTGATCACTGATTTTAATCTTTGAAAACTTAATGAACTTGACTTTCCCTTGGAGAGAACAAAAACAGCATAGTAGAAGCACACAAAAGTCTATCATAGTTTTGCATCCTCTTAGAAGCCATTCATAATCTTCAGGTTAAAAAGAAAATCTCTGCTATAAGATAGATTCCCTTCATGATAGAGACCAACATAGGATTGGTAGAGCAAGTAATATTATGAATTTTTAAAATTCAGGATAAGAAATATCTTTAAGGATGGGGATCCTCTGAAAACTTAACCTGAAATAAATGTAAAATTTTGCACTTAAGTCTAAATAATTAATTACAGATATATAGAATGACAAAGATATGATACATATCTCATAAACAGAAAAAAGATATGAAAGCTTATTGATAATATGCTCTGTTATATGCCTTAAATATTATGTGCTTCCCAGAGAAACAAATGTGATCTCCTTTGCTTTAATGGAGTATCAGTTTCTAGAACTGCACTGCACAATATGGCAGCCCCTCGCCATATGTGGCTATTTAAATTTACTTTTTAAAAACAACTCAAAAGTCAAGTACTTCGGTTGCATTAGCCACATGTCAGGTACTGAATAGTCAGTCACACGTAGTTAGGTAGCTGTTGCACTGGACAGCTTAGACAAAGAACATTTCTGTGATTGCAAAAAGTTCTGTTGGACAGCGTTTCTTGTAACAAGGGAGGTTAAGAGTCATGCTGTGCTCTGCATTGGACAGAACGCACATGGCATCGTAGACACATGCTGTTTGCTGCCCAGAATCGATTGCTCTCTTTTCTTGGTAAAAGAATCCTGAATTTCCTATGGGAGAACATGCTCTTCCCATTCTCAGTCACCTGATTTGGGTGGAATTGGTGCCTCCCAATCAAGGAGGGGGCGTTATTAGCTTTATTAAAGGAGACCCTCATCACTCCCTCTGGGCAGTGTGGTGTAAAGCAGGAAAATACAGAACTATAGCAGATCTTTTGGTCACATAAAGGGAGAGTGTGGACCTGCTGGGCAGTCACTCTAGGATGAAGACAACACTGTAGGATATCTAAGAGAGGGAAAGTGCATACTCTGGGAATATTGAACCTCTGGATCTCACTTCATCTGAAGCTTACCCTTCTTCCTCCCGATTATGTGAATTCATAACCTCCCTTCAGTGTTCAAGTCACTGAAGTTGGGTTTCCTATCCCTAAATGATACCTAAATGAGCTCTCTGATAAATTGAGTTCAGCTGCTTGTGTTTCTGTTTGGACAGTGATACAGCACAATGGAATGTTTTCATAGGAGAAAGACCAGGAGGGCGAAAGAAGTTCAAGGAAATATCCCTCTTCTATTCCCATGGCCAAATTAAGTCTTTATTCCCAGGCCAGCCCCCAGTGGTTGATGTGACCATTTTGACATTTCATAAATTCCCCTGGGAAGAAGGATTCTAAAAGCTTCCAGTCTTAATTTAAAGTAGTATGGTAGAGGGAATAAGACCATCTGATGAAGTCACTGAATCCACAAATCTCTCTGTATTGCTAGGACAAAAAATAAGAGAGCAAATCATGTAAAATTACTTTCCTTTTAAATATAAGTGACATTCATATCGACTCAGGGCTGCATTTTAATAACTGTACTACTCCAAAATGTGTCACTTTAGTTGCATGATATTATAAAAGAAAACCAGTGGATATTATTTTTGTGTCATTTTCTAATCCAGTGCATTTTTATAAAATTCTACAGATTGAGTTAAAATTTTAAAGCGGTATATATAATGAAATTTGAAATATTCTTTGAGGGTAGTTCTTCTGGAAGGTTGATGGAAGCATCCAATAAAGGACTACAGAGAATTGTTTTCAGAGGCTTGAGGAAGACGGCAGAAAGACACTCTCTGTATTCTCAAAACTGTTTTTAAACTCCTGTTTTATGGTTGAATTAACTAAGATGTTCATTTGTTCCCTGCCACACACACCTGGAAATGAGAAAGTGTCGATTCTTCAGAGTTTGCAAGTTCTAATACAGAAGTCCGTGGCCTTGTCTTCAAAATAGAATCACCTGGCGGGGGGGCTTTAAAAATACAAATGTTATTGAACATATAATTACAACATGATCCAGCAATTCCATTGCTAAGTATACACCCCAAAGAATTGAAAGCAGGGACGCTAATAGATACATGTTCCTCTATGTTTATAGCAGTACCATTTACAACAGCCAAAAAGAATAAATAACTCAAAGGTCCATAGAAGGATGAATGGATAAACAAAATGTAGTATATACCTACAATGGAATATTATTCATTAAAGAGGAAGAAAATACTGCCACATGCTATACCATGGATGAACATTAAAAATATTATGCTAGACCGGGCACGGTGGCTCACGCCTGTAATCCCAGCACTTTGGGAGGCTGAGGCGGAAGGATCATAAGGTCAGGAGATCAAGACCATCCTGGCTAACACAGTGAAACCCCGTCTCTACTGAAAATACAAAAAATTAGCCAGGCATGGTGGTGGGCACCTATAGTCCCAGCTACTCGGGAGGCTAAGGCAGGAGAATGGCGTGAACCTGGAAGGCAGAGCTTTCAGTGAGCCGAGATCGCACCACTGCACTCCAGCCTGGGCAAGAGTGAGACTCCATCTCAAAAAAAAAAAAAAAAAAAAAAAAAAAAAAATTATGCTAAGTGAAATAAACTAGACACAACAAGACAAATATTGTCTTATGAGTCTACTTATGTGAGCTACCTAGAATGGACAAATTTATAGACAGAAAATAGAACAGTGGTTACCAGAGGCTGGGGTAGGGAAGAATGGGGAGCTATTGTTTAATGGGTGCAGAGTTTATATTCAGAATCATGAAAAAACTTCTGAAGATGCATGGTGGTGATGGTTGCACAATACGAATGTATTTAATTTACAGAATTGTATATTCAAAATGGTTAAAATGCTGAATTTTATGTTGTGTGTATTTTACCATATTAAGAAAAATGTGAATGCTAGGGTTCCACCCCTAGGATCCTTGTATGGTTGTTTTGGGGTATAGTCTAAATATTGGAACTGTAAAGGCCACCTGAGTGTTTTTAATGTGTAGCCTTATGCCTCAGGTCTGAAAGGTGACACAAATAAGTGAAAACAGCTTAGGTGAGGTCTGTGAAGACATGCGAAGAACATGCACTGTGTAAAGGGGGACAGCTGCCACCATTTGTCCCTGGTTGATGACTGCCCTGCGGAAATACAGGTCTCAGAGTGGATACATCTTCTGAATTGTCAAAAGAGGCATGTATCTGGAGGGTAAGGAAACCTAATTCTTAAATGATCCTAACTTACTGAAACTTAAAAATGACACCCAATGACAAAATAAAATATGTCTGAGAGCTGCGTGTTCTCTAGGCCATAGGATACCAACCATCTCAGTTTGCCTGGGATTGTTCCCAGGCAACTAAAAAGTTGCCAAAGCACTGGTAAATCATTTGGGAAATCACTCCATCCCAGGCATACCACTATGGTTGGTCACCCTAGTGAGCTACCTTTTTATTTTTATTTTTTTGGTCTGAAGAGGCAGAACACCACACATTTCTTTGATTCCCTTCCATGGTCACAGACTGGTGACAGTGCAAGGTGGAGGCTTGAAAGTGTTTTACCTCCCTTTAATATTGATCAGCAGTCCCCTCATCATAAGCCATTTCAAATAAACATTCATTCTAAGTAAAAACAGCGATCTTGCTAAGCAAACCCAGCCTTAAGACAAATCTCATTGCATTCTTCCTGGTTAGGTTTGTGCTTTTAGGCCCCTCCTATAGAAAACTTGGAGCCACTACGGTATAGACAGCTACATAAGGAGCAATTCTGGGAAGCGAAGAAAACCCCACAGTCATGGCTGTGGCTTCTCATTCTTCTTTCTTACAAATGATGTCCTAGAGATGTGAAGGAAATAAGTGGTACTTGTTCTAGAACAGTCTCTGAATGTTGTTTAAGGCCTGTTGTCAGATTTCTGTCAATCTTTGCAGCTCTGACTTTTTTTTTTACACTTGTGGTCGATTGTTCTGCTTGGACATCTTGTTGGGTAATTGATTATTAACATAAGTGGCAGTCTTTAGGGTTATACACGAGTATTCTGGTTGTATTCTGTCTTTCTGGTGACACAAGGAGATACTTTCTTACTCACTTGACAGTGGCTGTGTGATTTGCCTTAGCCAACAAAATGTGAATGGAAGTGACGTGTGTCACTTCTGTCTGAGGCATTTAGCTGCTGGTGCTCAGTACCAACCTTCTTTTTTTTATCTGTCTTGGCAATTAAGGAAGTGTTTGTCAAGATGAGATCTTCACTGGCCTGGATCCCTGAGTGACCACCCATGTTGGAAATGTAGTGAACACAAGAAGTAATTCTTTGTTGTATTAAACCATGGAGAAAAGGGGCTATTTGTTACTGCAGCATAATCTAATAATCTTGACTGACAAGGTAGAGAAATCACATATGTGAATCATGTGATTTGGTTCACATCTGGAGCAATAGTCGATGCATAGCATACTATATGAAAATATATCCCTATGGTCAGGCATGGTGGCTTACACCTGTAATCCCAGCACTTTGGGAGGCCGAGGCAGGCAGATCACAAGGTCAGGAGATCGAGACCATCCTGCTAACATGGGGAAACTCCGTCTCTACCAAAAATAGAAAAATTAGCTGGGCATGGTGGTGGGTGCCTGTAATCCCAGCTACTCAGGAGGCTGAGGCAGGAGAATGGCATGAACCTGGGGGGCGGAGCTTACAGCGAGCCAAGATTGTGCCACTGCACTCCAATATGGGTGACAGAGCCAGACTCCATCTCAAAAAAAAAAAAAAAAAAAAAGAAAAAGAAAAGGTAAAAAGAAAATACATCCCTAAAATTTAGAATTTATGTTGATGTTTCCTACCAAATGTCTAGGTAAGGAATAAGCCTCAACTCTAACTAATTCTTGTTCCTGTTCCTCTCTAGTCTACTGTTGTCTGATAGAACATTCTGTGATGGTAGAAATATTCTGTATCGGTGCTGTCCAGTACAGTGGCCATTAGCCACATGTGGCTCATCTGTGTAAGTCTGAAATATGACTAGTGCAACTGAGATGAATTTTACATTTTATTTAATTTTGGTTGATTTAAATTTAAATCACCTTTTGGGCCTATTAGCTATTATATTGGGCAGCATAGCTCCAGACAATCTAGTTCTTGCTATGTCAGAAAGTCCCTCACTCCTAGAACTTTTTCCTTCCATGCCTCTGTGCCTGTTGCTGCCTCAGCTGAAACACTTTTCTTCATTGAATCTGTATTCATCTAAGGGTCACATCAATTGTAATTTTTGACTTGGAACAGAATGATCCTCCCCTGAAGTTCCATGCAATGCTTTATTTGTGTGGCTGGTGTGGTAATGACTTCCCTCTGTCTTTGAGTTAGTTGGGAATATCTATCTCTCCCACTCCTACCTGTGTATATCTCCTAAGGGCAATAGCCTTGTTATTTACTTGTGTATATCCCATAGGCCTTGTTCCTGGTAGATGCTCAATCAATAATCAAGAAACCTCATATTCATTTAAAAATGGGTCTTCAGACAACCTCATAAGTGAGCCTTAAGTTAGCACCAAGTTCCAAGGACTGTGTCAAGTGGAAATGCATTTATGAGATAATCCCTAGGAAATGTTTACTGGCCCAAGACTCTTGCTTGTCCTGGGTTGTGAAAAATGAAAAATCAACCTTTATGATTAGTAACTTTATCACATGGAAGGGAAAACACAGGTGTCCCTTTTGTACACTCAGTGGCATCACTAAAATTTGGGTGGTAAGCTTTAAAACTGAGTCATCACATTTCCCCAGTCCCTTAGTGGAGTGGGAAAGGCTAGTGAGGCCTAGGAATAATAGGTCACCTTGGGGAGAGTGAGAACACCGCCCCATGCTTTGGGGCAGGGCATACAGGATGTGTTTCCTGGCCTTCACTGAGTAGCAGAAGGAAGAGGGTGAGATTTGGAGACAGCTGTACTTTGGGTGGACCAAGGCTGCTCATGTCTTAGTCAAGGGTCTTTCATCTGAAAGAAGCAGAAACCATCTCAAGCCAATGCAAAAAGAGGATTCCAGAATATCTTGTGAATGCAATCACAGCTAGACTGCCTACATTTTATTTCAAGAGTAGCACAAAACAATTGAGGGATTTTTGGGTAAAGATCTAGTGTGTAAAAGTAAGCTTGAGAGCCTTGTATTTTTTCAAGCCATTCTCCCTCTTTGACTAGCATTCAGGGCCCAGCTTAACCAGGCCTCAGACCCCAACCTCTCATTCTAATACAACCCATGACACAGCCTCATTGGACTCAAACACAGGACCATCCACACCTCCATGCTTTCACTTCTCTTTTCCATGCCTGGAGTATCCTTCCCTTCCTCAGGAAGTATCTTATTCTTTTTTTTTGTAGCCACTATCTATTTTCAGAATTCTTTTATCATCCCAAACTCTGTACCTATCCAATAATAACTCCCATGTTCTCTTCCTCCACATCCTCTAGTAACCTTTATTATAATTTATGTGTGTATGCATTTGCCTATTCTAGGGACCTCATATAAATGAAATCATACAATATTTGTTTTTTTGTATCTGGCTTATTTTTCTTAGCATAATGTTTTTCAAGGTTCATCCATTTTTTAGCACACATCAAAATTTAACTTCTTTTCATGGCTGAATAATATTCCATTAATGTATATACCACATTTTGTTTGCCCATTTTTGAATTTGTTGTTCATTTTGTTGTTGGGTTATAGGAGTTTTTAGAATACTCTGAAATTAATCTCCTATCAAATATATGCTTTTCAAATGTTTCCTCCCATTCTATGGGTTGCCTTTTCATTGTCTTGATAGTGTACTTTCATGCACAAATGTTTTTAATTTTGATAAAGCCTAATTTATTTATTCTCTTTTGTTGTCTGTGCTTTTGTTTTCATAACCAAGAAATCCCTGCCAAATCCAATGCCATTATTTTCCTCTATGCTTTCTTCTAACTGTTTTAGAGTTTTAACTCTTGTTTAGGTCTTAGATGCTTTTAGAGTTAATTTTTGTGTATGGTGTGAGGTAAGGGTTTACCTTTATTCTTTCGCATATGGATATCTAGTTTCCAGCACTGTTTGTTGAAAAGACTATCCTTTCTCTCATTTAATGGTCTTGGCACCTTTGTCGATTGACCATATATGTAATTAATTGACCATATATGTAAGAGTCTATTTAAAAATAACATGTTCATTATTTTTATCTGAGACCTTAAATGCTATAATAGCCTATTAAGAGGCAAACAAAATTTACTCATAATCAACCACTCAGATTAACATTTTTGTGTTTTTTCCTTTTTTTCTTAAATACATAACAAAATGCAGATAATAATTGCATCTATTCATCACGTAGGTATAAATAGAAGATAAAATAGAAAAAAAGTGTCTGCCTTATATTTTGTTTATGCTTTGTGTAATCAAATTCAATTGTGCTATAAAAGATTTAGTATATGTGTATTTCACCCAGCATTACACCCTGAGCATTTTTCATGTGATTACATATTCTTGGAAACTGACACCATTGTTTAAGGTGCTCATCAATACCGCACATTCTGAGAAACTTTCTCAGTTCTCCCTGATCCCAGGTAGAATCTGGCTATATTCTACACTCCTAGTACTCTTGGGTACATTCTGTCCTCCTTTGTAATGGCACTGCCATATATAGAGTGCCTAGCAAGTGCATAGTAAATGTTTGCTGATTTAAAGATCATGCCTCACATAGATCTTGTGTTTAGTAAATGGTTAACTTGGACATGTGATATTCCTCCAGCCCCTTTTTCTTTTTTAATATTATATGTCTGCACAGCAGTAAGAACTTGGGATACGTCTGACAAGTTCTGGCTGCCCAGCAAGCGTTATGGAAACCAATGTGGTGCATGGGGCCCAGGCACAATTCCCAAAGCCCTCAGTGACCCCAGAACATGGAAGAAGCTCTGCTTCAAAATATCCACTCAATTCTATTCCATGTTGCTGCCAGGAAGATCCATGGGCACGCTATTCACAGGCCAAAATGCAATAGTAATTCTCTTAAACAGATGTTAACTGACCACATTCTTGGTACCTCTTGCTATGAGGGCACCTGCAGCCTGGGGAGTAATGCTGTCCTCATGAATTAGGTCAGCCTGACATTATGCTTTGGATCCTTAGGGAGAAGAAATAGCAAATGCATCCCTCAGGTAGCTCCAATTGTTTCCATTTCTTTTCTCTCTCTACACCTTTACATCAATCCCAGGAGGTGAGAACGGATGCAGAGCTCCTTAACTCTGGCTACACCACTTACAAAGATTAAGAAAATCAAAAAAATGTCAACTTCTGTATTTCAATTCTGTAAACTACACATGCAGTAGTCTCTCTACTCACTTCCCATCATTACAGCTTGAGCGAGAAGGCTTCAGCTTCATGCTTGAATAACAAATAGAATAGTACCCGCCCCTTTGACAGGTGGTCTGTGAAGCGCGAATGTTTCTCCAGCCTGCTCACCAGAAACAAGTCCCAGGCTGTGTCTGAAAAACATTTTGGCACTGTCATTGCCTTACACATTGGCATGGACAAGGCCCTTTGAAGAAAGTTATCTGGTCAAACTGAGGAATATCAGTGACAGAATGACAGAAGGCCTAGAAAATATGTGATTTGGTTGTATTTCTACAAGTAAGTAATGCTAAAGGAAAATGATGGCAGATAACACATACTGAGCTTCAACTCTGTGTCAGACACTTAGCTGAATGTTATCTGCACTTTACAGTATTTCATCTTCATGACACTGTGATCGTTTTACAATTGAAGAAATAGAGGCTCAAGTGTTTGTTGAAGGTTGCAGAGCTAGTGAATAGTGATTTGAAAATTGGCAGTCTATCACCAGAACCTATGCTCTTTTTCTCATACTATTTTTCTTCTTGCTAACCTCTTTTTAAGCTCCTGAATTTATAGATAATATATTATATATGAATATATGTAATTTATAAAATATATTTTATATATATAATATATATATCACTTCAAAGTTAGAGATACAAGCTGTTTTAATAGTTAGAACTATCTTTGGATGGGCATTGCTGCAAGAATTTTTGTTATAATCTAAGAAAGAAATGTTAATAATACTGAGACCTCATAAGGTGTAAACTCTCCATCCTCATGTAGGGGAATCAAGCACGGCTGAAAGATTATCAATTATTAGTCAAGTATGTGGCAGAACTAATTCCTACCATGAATGAGTGGTTGGGATAAATGAACCTAAAGGGCTATTTTGTTTCTAGGATCATAGACATTAGGATTTTATAGGTTCCCTTTTCAATTTCTGCCCAGTTTGCTTTACCAGGGATGTTCCTTCCCACCATCCAGAAGGGAATGGAGACAAGCTCCCAGAACTCATGCTGGTCCAGCTTGACTCTATCCTTAGCCACAGATGACTATACCATAAGAGGTTACAGATCTACAATAAGTCAATCAACCTCCCTTCCTCGGGAATTTGGAATCGGGATGAAGAAAAGCAAATCTGGGCTGACCTTCAAAACGGAAAGTGTAAACCAGAGAATACTGTGTTCCCCGTGTAGAATGGGGTTAAGAAGCTAGTGCATGAAGTGATAGAAGCAAAGATGAAGAGTGGTGAGAAAACACTGCCTGTGTACTGATGACCTCTGATTCCCAGTTCCCATTCTTTCTGCGGACTTTGGGTTCTATGACACACTCCTGTATCTTTGCAATGAATACCCCTAACTAATGGGTGTGTGTTACCTCTAACCAACCAGAAGAGGCTCAGTTAAGAAAGAGATGAATAGGGATTGGCCCCTTGTTGTTGGTTTTTTTTTTTCCCCCCAATATTGGTGGAACAAGAAGCATTTCCTGACTTGCTAGCCCACAGCAGAGCTTCAACTCACAGGCTGGAGTGGGTCCACCCCCACTCTTACATTTATTTCATCTTTGCTGCTTGTGAGTCCATGAACGCTCAGGGGATTCCATTTCTGTGTTAGAGGAGTGGTATGAGTGCAAGGGAGATTTACGGGGCTTCATTTGATTTAGCTGTAGCTTAGAGGGTTTAGTAAAAAAGAAGGGTACAAGTGAAGGAAAGGCTAGCCAAGAAAGTAAGCTCAGAAAACTATGATTTAGATGAAATCCAACCATTACATCTCAGAATTTGGCCCAAGTCTCACTCTCTCTAGGTGTGTGAGATGTTATGTTGTCATTTCCATAGAAGTTCATAGAGACCCTTGGTTCACATGATAAATCACCTCTGAAAATGGCTTTGGGGGTAAAACTCATGAAGCCTGTCTACTCCTTTGCAGGGAAAAACTCGGGGTCACTTCTTGAGCAAACTCTTTCACTGGGCATACTTAACCAGGAGAAACATTACCCCAGAGAGACAAATAATCTTCCCATTCTTGAGGAAGTCTGGACTGTTTTTCTAGCACACATGGACAACTCATAATTATTCTTAAGTAACCCTGAGAATTTTAACATGAATTGAGTTATGTGTTTCTTGTTAAATGGATCAAATTTCAACAAAGCCCGGGAAACATCTTGAAAATCACATGAATGCAATTTCCAAAGAAAACAATCCAAGAATTACTGCCAAAAAGTTTTATTTCCACCAGGAAGGAAAAGAAGAGTTTCATTTTGCCCCCCACACAGACTGTATGTTCAATTTGTGGTCTGCAATGGAAAATTCTGCTGATTTTGCTCAATTCAGGGGAGGAGAGAAATGAAGGAGACTATTGTTATTTGAGTGATAAAACTGTCTCTCTTTCTCTAGTATTAATATGTTATTAGCATTTTCAATTTGATTCTACAAATATTGAGTTTTACTGGTGTGTGTGGTACAATGGGAAGGAGGACAAAAAGCTTAACACACGATGACTGTCTCATGGGCCTTATAAATTAGACCTACAAGTAGGGCACTGCCAGCCCACACAGAGTCCTTGTGTAAATTAGAAAAAGATGCCCCTCCTGGGCAGATGTAGCCTTGTGGGTAACCAGTGAGTAACCAAGGGACATTTGTGCAAATTAGAAAAAGCACCTTCTTCCTCTGGTGGGCACAATCTTGCACCAGAGTGAGCATCTTGATTTTATCCTCCCTCCCTGTTGACCAGGTACTTTTATGCAGGACACAACTTGCCCACGTGACTGTAACAGGACATATAAAGGGATCATCTGAGAATTACTCATTGTCAAAATGGAAACAATGCAACCACCATTCTCAAACTTCAATGAGTAGAAGAATCATGGCAGCTTGTTAAAATGCCTGAGTCTCATCTCAGATATTCGATTCAGGATGACTGAGGTAAGGTCCAGAGATATGCATTTGTAACATGTTCACCTAGGTGTTTCTGATGCAGGTAATCCAAAAACAACACTTTGAGAAGTCAAGGTATGAGAAGCAAAGGCTGTGAGTCATTTGGAAAGAGTAGACATCAAGGCTGGCTGAACTTATTGGAGGAGGCATACAGAAGATGGGGAATTTTAGTTAAATAATAACTGAATGGTAATTTCTACAACTTTTGCGTTAGTCAAAAAACGTTTTTGTTTTCCAAAACGGATGAGAAAAGCTCAGATAGGCTTATTTGCAGTTGTCCAGGAAAGAAAATGACAACTGAAAGAAAATTGTTTCTAAGATGAATCCCTAAAATGAAAGTTGTGTGGAGGACTGAAACCTTTATAGCATTACTGCTAACTTCTGCTTTTGGATAAGAAAAAAATATGATAAAGAATCCACATGTTAGCTGGGATGATGAAAACACTGGCAATGGCACCAAGACACCCCAGAGACATACCTCTGTAACTGTCTTCCTGTCTGCTTCCCAGAATGTTCTTCCAGCAACACCCCTGACTCTCCACGTCACCTCTGATAATCCCAGTGCATGCTTAATAACAGAAAACAACTCTGGCTTCTGGCATGACAAGGTTTTTTTCTGGAAATGGGACTGTGGTGCACATAGAATGGGGGTTTCCATTACAAATGTTCATAGTGTGTTTGAGGCCTTCAACCTAGAGCTTTCTACTTTTCTAAAAAATAATATTCCATAATAATAAGCCAGCTATAATCCAAAGCTGTCTCTGGCACTGAAAACTTTGTTTCATTCTTCCCATAGAAATAGCTACCTTTTTGTTGCTTATATGATTTGGGAAGGGGAGTCTTCTCAAATGCAAAGATAAAATGTTAATCCAGTAGTGCCTCTCCATTACTATTGCATCTCATCTTTGCATTTTGTCTGTAGAGGCAATAGTTTACATTTAAGGCCAGGCGTGGTGGCTCAGGCCTGTAATCCCAACACTTTGGGAGGCTGAGGCAGGTGGATCACCTGAGGTCAGGACTTCAAGACCAGCCTGGCCAACATGGTGAAACCCTGTTTCTACTAAGAATACGAAATTAGTCGTGGTGGCAGGTGCCTTTAATCCCAGCTACTTGGGAGGCTGAGGCAGGAGAATTGCTTGATCCCAGAAGGCGGAGGAGCAGTGAGCCGAGATCGTGCCATTGGGCTACAGCCTGGGCAACAAGAGTGAAACTCCATCTCAAAAAATATGTAAATAAAAATAAAAACCACATTTGAGAAAGCCCAGAATGAGAAAAGTGGGAAGGGAGAGGTGCAGTAGCAAGCCATGGTATAGCAGTCCACATGACCTAGCCATCCTGAGGCTGGGGAATAACTGGTGAAAAGCATTGCATCTGTTCATCAGTCATTGGAAGCAAGTGAGGTCCTTCACTTGTGTAAAGCCTTGAGCTGCAGAGCATTTTTTTTTTTTTTTTTTTTTTTTTTTTGCCGCAGAGCATTTTTTGTTGGTTTGAGTCACCCCAGCACAAAAAGCAGCACAAAAGTGGTAAGTTATCCCATTTGAAGTGATAGTGGTCTTTTCTACTCTCTTTTTCATAAACAAGGATTTCATCCTATTAACAATCATTCTGTTTTTCTTTCTTTTGGTCAGCTTTATTGATTTGTCAATGATTCCTATTGGAGACCAAAACGGAGCAGATAGTTTGTATGAAAAGGGCCAATGAGACTCTTCCTTCATAATGTAAACAGCTGCTTCCCTCTTGCCAATTTTCCCCAGGCCGTTTATGTGAATTCAATTAGCAAGGTATTCCATGGTGGGTAAATGATTTATTAAGGTAAACAAATATTTTAAAGTAGTAATTCTGATTCAATTTCAATTCAACATCCAGTATTGAGTCATTTTATGAACCTAGAACTGTTTAAAGGGATGGAGAAACAGTGTAGGAAGTGCAGTGGTTAAGAGCACAGGGTCAGACAGGCAGATCTAGGTGTGATTTCCAGGTTGGGAATTATTGCTTGTGAGTCTTCAAGAAAATTGTTTTGCCTCATTGATTTCTGTAGAACCAAGAGAAGAAGATCTAACCCCATAGAGTTGTTTAGGACTTAAAATGTTAAGTGCAGTAGCACAATGATTAATATCTAACAAGCATCGAATATACAGTAAAGAATATATACAAAGATGAACATCATACAGTTCTGCCTTCATTCACAGACTAATAGTAGGGATCCACAAGCTTTTTCTATGAAGAGATAGGTAGTAAATATTTTAGTCTTTGCAGGCCATTCAGTCTCTTTCCTAACTACTCAATTCAGCTGTTGTAGGATGGAAATAGCTATAAACATATGTAAATGAATGGGCATGGTTATGTTCTAATAAAATTATATTTACAAAGACAGGCCATAGGCCAGATTTTGTGACCCCTTGTCTAGTAGAACAGCTTATTGCATTAAATTCATTGAAAGTTAGAGCTGGTGCTTGCGCTGCCCTCTCTTTCCTGAAAGAAATGTTTCATGGCCCACTGTTTTCTTAACCTAATTAGAGTTCTCCCTGAATACATCTTTTACTTTACAAAGGAAATACGTTATATGTAATGATGCCAGCTTTGATGTTAAATTTTGCTGCTTCAGTGAATGGTGAATTTCTGTTCGTATAAGACAATAACTTCATATAAATGTCGATGACTTGATATCAGTGTCATGTGGAATATGACTCCAGGAGGGAAGCATAGCTCATGCCAGCAATCAGTTATAGCTGCTGAGTCCCCACCTAATCATGACTTTTAAGAACTTACCACTCTTTCATATTAGAATGATTTGGAAGCATCATCAAGCTGACCGATATATTAGATATCCAATTACGGTTGTACAAATAGTTTTTGAAGAATTCTACTTGGACCATAAATTTTTGCAAGTGACTGGCATATAATCTAAGTGAACCAAGACAAGGGATCTAATCAACTACTCCCAGGATCCTGCAGGTCCAGAGTCTCCAGCCCAGAATGTCTTTCTGACAGCCTGTGTAATCAGCTCAGTACACAGCTGACTCCACCAAAAACTGGAGTCTCTCTGTATCATACTTCAATTAATTTTTGGTTAAAATTAGTAAAATTTTGACTCGATCTAACCTAAATGATAAATGTACTTTATTAGTTCATAAACATGAAAAGTCCAGAGTAAGGACTTGCTTCAGGTGAGGACTGATCCAGCAGCTCAAATCATGCTGCTAGAATTCCTGTTTCTCTCTGTCTTTCTGGTCTACCTTCTACTGTGACATCTTAATCCTAAAACTGGATCTTTTCATATTCAAAACATTGCTGCTAGTAGCTTCTGGCATATCTATTTCCTTAGTCACATGCTACAGAAATGGGAATGTAGTTTTGTCCCAGTGTTCTCAGAAAAATCCAGAGAATTGTTCTTAGACCAGCTCAGGTTATTTGCTTAACCTAAACTAATCATGGCGGCTTGGCAGATGGGTTGCTCACGTAGGCTTAGTCGTAATCACATCTTCTAACGTTGGTGGTCAGAATGGAGTTGATTCTTCAGGGAAATTGAAGCTGTTGGAATGGGGATAACTGATACATAAGGCAACAACCAACACAGGACCAACGAAGGTCCTCTGCATTCACTAGTGAGCAATTTGTGCGGGTTGTATGGCACTGCAAAATTAAGAATGCTTCCTGTACCCATACAAGTCACCTCTGTTCCCCACCAGAGGATGTGCTGCCTCCTTGCCTTAGAAAGCTTGCAGAGAGCTAGACCCAGCATGCCTACATCCCTTATGCTCTTGGCCATTTCCAGACATATTAGCTCTTCTGTCATTTGTCCTTTCATGTGCTCTCGTTCCATGCTTTACACCTGGCCAAACACCTTTCTTTTCTAATCCTTCCCACTATGCCCTCCAAAACTTCCACTGGGTGAGTAACATACTGCCCTACCTCCTCAACCTCTTCACATACTCATCCCCAGCATCCTCATGAGTCCTTCTCACACCTTTGAGCTGAAACTCGGATCTCTGAAATTCTAGATATATATGTCTATATCCAAATATTTGTTCCAACTTTCCATTTGATGGTCCTAGAGACACCTACAACCCACTGTCTTACAGATGGAATATTTACCTTCCTCAAACTCACTCCACTGCTGTGCTGACTTCAAAGTTCTCCATATATACACAGATATAGATGTGTGTGTGTGTGTGTGTTTACGCACATCATATTTATATTCTGGATGTAGATTATTGAACTCCAAGAAAAACAACTAATTGGTAAGATTTTAAAGCTATAATACTCTTGATGTGCTTAAATTAATACTCATATTAATCACAAGAGCATTAACTTAAGAACATTAAATTCTTATATCACGGCTGGGCGCGGTGGCTTATGCCTGTAATCCCAGCACTTTGAGAGGCCGAGGCGGGAGGATCACAAGGTCAGGAGATTGAGACCATCCTGGCTAACACAGTGAAACCCCATCTCTACTAAAAATACAAAAAATTAGCCAGGCACGGTGGCAGGCGCCTGTAGTCCCAGCTAGGTGGGAGGCTGAGGCAGGAGAATGGTGTAAACCAGGGGGACGGAGCTTGCAGTGAGCCGAGATAGCACCACTGCACTCCAGTCTGAGCTACAGAGCAAGACTCCGTCTCAAAAAAAAAAAAAAAAAAAAAAAAAAAAAACTTATGTCATAAATCAAGAGAGGATATTATCAGTATGTCTCAAGAAGTGATAGCATACATGCTCTGCGGGGTTTTAATAGATATGCTCAGAAGTGCTCCAAGCTAAAAGAGGTTAGGGACACTGGTTTAAACAACAGATTGCTCTGCTGCAGGACTTCTCAGGGCTTTAAATATGTTCATTCACACTGTGACTCTACAAGACAGGAAAAGAGTAGGGAGCATTTTTAGTCTTTCTTTTTTTTTAGACAGTGGAATCTTCTCTCCCACTTCATCTACCTCTTCCCCTACACACACACACACAGACACACACACACACACACACACACACACACACAAAATTGTCTACAGAATAAACTTTGAGAAATATTTGCACTGGCTTGTCTGGTTCTCTTAAACCAATAGTATTCACCTTCTCCAGAATGTTTCATCCCAGTGATTAATAGTTTACTTCATATCTGAGATGAGTTTTACCATCTTAGAAAGCCACATTCCTCAGAGCTTAGAGGGAAATAAAATGAGGAAATTACCATCACATGAAGCAAACAGAAAACAGCTGGAATCATTTCAGCAGACCAGAGAAGAGGGTAGCAGACACTGTTGATACCCACCCACTATCCATTCCTCCTTCCTTTTTCTTAGAGGAACCCTGACTTTGTTCAGGTATCAGCCTCTCCCCCATGAAGACTTGTGCCTTGAAAAACTTGACTCCATCTCCAGCCCCAGAAGTGGGCCTGATTGGGTTACTAATAATCTCATTCCCCTTGTCTGTGATTGGTTCAGCAATGGCACATGACCCAGTCCTGGTCAACATGTAAGAAGTCTGATTACCTTGAAGCCACCATGCTGTGAGGAAGCCCAAAATACACAGAGAGGTAATGTGTAGGGTCTCTGGGCATCAGTCCTAGCTGAAGGTCAGCCTTCACGTCATGCCAGCCTAGGCCTTGACATGTGAATGAGGAAGCTTCCAGATGATTTCAGCCCTAAGTTGTTTTAGGGACCCTCAGCTGAATTATCCCAGCCAGCTGAGGTCCTGGACATTATGAAACAGAGATAAGCCATCTCCATCATGTCTTGTCTGAGCTCCTGACCCACAATATTTGCAAGCATAATAAAGTAGTGGTTGCTTTATGCCACTCAGTTTCGGGGTAGTTTGTTATACAGCTATAAATAACTTAGTTTGGTTTCATAACTTAGTGGCTCATGGTCTAGGCCTCCTTTTTAAAACAAAAACAAAAATAAATAATTTTGAGAAGAGTTTAGATATTTTGTGATTCACCCTTTCTAACTCTGATGCAATTGGATACACCCTGGTTGGAAATGGTGTTTGATATTTTTTCAGTTCAGTTTCCTCCATCTAGAATTCTGATATAGAGGTATAGATGCAGCTCTTGATACTCTATATCTGAAAACTGATGGAATGTTCTGAAATTTAATTCAGTTCTATTTTCTGTATATCTTTCTTGATAGGTTTTAATTGTTAGGCAAATTTTAAACCAATTCTTTATAGAATGTATAACTAATTAAAGTCAAAGTAACTCTCACTCTTGAGTTTTATATTTCATTGCCTTTGCCCTCCTACACTGTAGGAAACATTGAATAGTGCCAGGCTTTTGAGCATCTGGAAATCCTATACAATTCAGTCTGTGAATAAAAATATTCTACCATTTCCTGGCTATTTTGTTCTGTTAAATACCAAAATTGGGTTTATTCCTTTGTAAATGATGAAAAGGGGACAGAAACGAATGTATATTTCTAAAAACATTTTTATGTTTTAGAAAGGACCATACTGTTTCATAAAATAGCTCCACAAATTAAGTAATTTTGAAAATCTGTTTCTGACTAAAACCCAGTTCTAAAAATGAAACCATTCATTGATTAATTCATGCACTCATTCAATAAATATTTATTGAGTATCCATTCTGTGCTAACCATTATGTTGGGTAATGGGAATTCAGAGGTGAACAAATCCAAAGATTTCTCTTGGAAGAATTCTAAAGAGACATAGAAAATGTTTTCCTGGTGATTACCCTCCCTGAGCTTGGTTTCAGTCCCACTTCTGCAACAGCTGCAGAAGGTCTCAGAAGCACATTTGCAATATCTCCAACTACTTTGTCACTGTTGGCAATAGGCAGGAAGAATCTTAGGTGGAGCTGTTCTTTTACTAAATTAAACAATGATCAAAACTGTGCTCATTTTTTCCATCACTAAATGTCATCTAATTTCCCCTGGCTGTTAAGACAGTGTGTTTGTGTGTGTGACAAATGCATGCAGGATCATACACACAGAAAAAAAAAAAAAAAAAGCAAATAAGAAAATATACTGGGTGAGGCATAATTTACCACACAGTTAAAAAACAATGTGTACTCAGCCCATAAGAGATATTTGCTACTTTAAGATGTTGCAAGGGACATCTGTTGATTTGCCTGACCACCATATGTTACTTTTCCTAGTAACATCACCCTGTTTTTGTCCAGAGAAACCAATTCTCAGTCTGTGTGTTTTGAGTGTGGTGAACCCTACACCCCAGTTCTAGGAGTAGCCATGTAACATAAGCTGCCAATCACCATAGGACAATCCTCAGGCCACTATGATTGGCTTAGTGGCAACCACATGACTCAAGCTAGTCCAATGAGAGCTTACTCCAAGATACTAAAACAGCCTGAATAGAGGCACCTGGTCTTCCCAAGTTGCTCTGGGATTGCTGACAGGATATGATGTATCCTTGGGGCTCCTGGCTGCCATTTTGCTACTACATGGAAAGATTTATCCAGAAAATGGAGCCAACTCAGGAGAAGGTAGATCTGAGATAAAGAGAGAAAATCACATCCCACAGTATTTAAGTCATTTTGCCCAGACTGAAAATTTCTTAAAATTTGTTTTTTGCTGTTTTCTTTTTATTAGCAAACCTGCCAGTTTTAGTAACTTCTGTTTCTCTAGATGTTTATAAACTAACCAGTGTATATCTAGTACTTCAACATGCACTTTGCTTTAATAAGCTGCCTTTCAAGTCATTAGAGAAAGATTTAGAAGTTAAAGAATGATGTGGTAGGTAATTTATGTTTGAATCAACCTCCTCTTTTATAGACTATGTTAAAAAGTGCCTATAAATATTTCTTCTTGGCATCTTCAGCAATCTTAATGGGTTAATGCCCAGCATGTTCTATATGTGGTTCAATTCACAGTGATCTACCTAAGCAGGAATGGACTTCCCTCTTATTTACCATTTTGCTTCTCTTGTTTCCATCACTACCTCAATGTCTGTCTCCTCTGTAGTTCGGGGTGGTGTATCTCTGAGAAGGTCACTAAAATATACGTTCCTGGGCCGGGCGTGGTGGCTCATGCCTGTAATCCTAGCACTCTGGGAGGCCAAAGTAGGTGGATCACCTGAGGTTGGGAGTTCAAGACCAGCCTGACCAACATGGAGAAACTCTGTCTCTACTAAAAAATACAAAAATTAGCTGGGTGTGATGGTGCATGCCTGTAATCCCAGCTACTTGGGAGGCTGAGGCAGGAGAATCACTTGAACCGGGGAGGCAGAGGTTGTGGTGAGCCGAGTTGGCGCCATTACACTCCAGTCTGGGCAACAAGAGTAAAATTCCATCTATATCTATATCTATATCTACATCTATGTGTGTGTGTGTGTGTTCCTGCCCTTAAGCCGTTGTTCCCACCAGGGGCTTAAAGATTTTGATTCCTGTAAACTCAGGTGGGAATCCAGGAATACCCATTTTTTTCACAAGAGACCCAATAATCTCACATGAGGCATTCCTTATTAAGTACTGGTTTAAGGAATTAGAATCCTAGGGGAGAATGACTGGAGGGATCTTTATATATAATCTAGTATAGTCTTAACCTCCAATAATAATTTCACAGGTTGAGACTCAGAAGTGAAAGCAAATGGTGTCAGCACTAGAATACAAGTCTGTTAAATTTGTCCAAAACCCTTTCCACTGCACTTGTATGGTCTTCACATTCAAACCTGAAACAGAACGTAGTTGTACTCTCCCCAACAGTCTTAACTCAATATTAAATTTTTAGAAAAGGAAAGAAGATACAAGAATAATGTGAGACCTCTTAGCTAGTATAATGCTATCCTGATGTGGTCTCTGATCAGTTCTTTTGCTTGTAGGACAGAGAACATCTGTAATGATAACCTGGCTGCAGTTTATTGAGAATATAATATGTGCTAGGCACTGTACTCATAGATGTATTCTTCCTTTTAAAGTTCAATCATCCCTAGAAAAAAGGCACTAGCACTGCCTCTGGATGTGAAAAGTGAAGTGAAGTAATTTGCCCCAAATCACTAAGCCAGGATGCAACTGTGATTTCAATCCCAACAGGCGCTGGTAGCATGCCTTTCTCCCTCTCCTTCTTTCTCTTTTTTCTTTCTCTCCATCTCCTCCTCCTTCTCCTCACCAAGGACTAGACCCTTGACCTCAGCTGGCAAACCTGTAAATATGGACCATTTGTCCTAAGACAGGAGTGGCTGGCAGTGTACACCATCACCATCTAGTACTTTAGAATGGGGTCAAAGCTTTGTCTTTGCCAACAGAACACATGTTCTAAAATTAAGTCTTGGAAAGTTCAGCTGCCTGGGACATGTTAGAGATCGTTGAGCTTGAATCTCTGGAAGTAAAAGGCAAAGTCTAGGATATACTTAATGATGAAGATGGTAATGATGATGAAGATGATGATGATGATAAAAAATAACACCCATTGAGAGCCCATGATGCACTGGATGTTTCTCAGGGTTCTGTATCCATGAACTGAGTTACTTGCCCAATCAGGATGGGTAAATTCCCAATTTAGAGTCTTTGGAAGTATCCAGAAAGAACATGTCTCATGCTTCTTTTGCATTTCTCCAAGTCCTTGAGGACAATATGGATATGGAGAATAACAACAATTGATTACTAATATGTTCTGAGAAGGTACTCTATGTGCTGGATAACTTTAGCCCTTCGAAAGCATTATGCCATTTAACCCTACAATCATCTCATGAGTTGGTTATTGTCATTAACTCTACTTGCAGATAAAGAGGTTACATAACTTGCCTAATGTTATTGCCCAAGTTGATATCAAAGCCCTTGCTCAAACACACTTACTAAATCATTCAAGAGAGGTACTTTATCTCTTCCAGTCTAAAAGTGCTGGAAGACTCCATGAATCTTTGTCAGACACTCTAAGAGCTTGATTATCTCCTTATAGAAATAAGGTATCTTAATATGGCCCTCAGTGGCCGAGAATGCTTCTGTAATGTTGTGTCTGGAGTTGTCATGAACGTTTTCTATGACACCAGAATGCAATGACATGATCCAAAGATGAGAGGCTAGATGGGGTCAAGCCAGGGCTCAGCTTTGCCTGAAGAGAAGGCAACTTTGTATTGTTTGTGTGTTCCCAGAGAGTTTCTGATGTGGAGTCCCTTGGACATAACCACATGACTCCCTTTCAGAGACTAGGTTATAATTCCTCAACAAAAAATTACCAAAAAGTAAAATTTAAAAGCCATCTAGCCACATATCCTGCAAATATAATTTTAATAGATTTCTTTCCATTAAGATTTCATTCTTTTCCTTTCTGTCTCTTCCTGACAATGCAGCTCTCCTGTCTGATTTCCTGTCTGTGGTTTTGAGTTGGGTTAGAGTGTGTGGGCTGAGCATGTAGCCCACAGCGAGCTCCCTCCCAGTGCCATCTGCACACCTCATTTGACACTGAATCATGCATTCTTCTGTCTTAATGTGTCTCTCATATTGCAGCTTGTATTGTTATTGAAACTTTTGTGCATTTAAGTCCTGTCTCTTCAATTAGCTCATAAGTTCCTTGAGGTCAGGGACTATGATGTATACTTCTTTGCAGCCTCCATATGCTGTTAAGGAAATTGCCAGTGATACATGTTGAAGGAAGTCTCTGGCATGCTGCTGAGTTCTGCCCCATGCCTTTCATATTGTGGTGCCTTCAGATCTTTATAAACTTGAAGCGATCTCTTTGTTCAAAGCAAGGTGATAGGACCGAGGAAGGTGCAGTAAGGAGTGATGAGTAAGGACCCAAATGCTTTGGTTGGTAACCCAGCTTCATCACTCATTAACTGTCTAACTTCAGCAAAGTTTTAAACCTCTTCCTAGCTTAGTTCTTCTTGCCTACATTCTAAAGTTGACTGAAGAATTGAGTAAATTAACACATGTAAATTGCTTAGAAGAGGCCCTGGTAAATGCTCAATAAATGATGGATATTGTTCCTCTTATGACTATGATCAATGCCCTTCAGCCAAGGACCACCAGGAAAATACTGTTGTGGAACAAGTTGGGTTTGTTACTAATTTCAGTAAGAGAGAATGCACACCATGAGGAATTATAAGCCATCTCAGTAAGAGAGTGTTAGAAAGGACTTGTTGTAGGGCACAAGCTTGTGTTAGGTGATTTGGGAGAGAGTTTAAGGAAGCAGTTTTCCTCTGAATTGGTGCTGTCAGGAAGTAGGAATAATCCTATGATTCAGTATCTAAAGAAATCTTACTTAGAGGGAGAGACTAGATGGAGGTTGAGTATCTAAATCAGTCTTATATAGAAGAAGGGAATGCCAGAACAGTTCTAAGGCTGTAATTGATTAAGAAGTAGCAATCATTCACATTAGCCAGGAAGGAGGGGAGATTGAGCATTTTTGCAGTTTGGAAAATGCTGAAGTTTTTCTGTGTTCAGACAATATTATGGAATGGTCTTGTTTTTGTCTCACTCCATCGTGGTCACAGAGTGACCATGTCTGAGGTTGATGCTCTTTGAAATTCCTTACATTCCAAAAGGGAACATCAAGGCCTAGCTGACAGTACTAGATCAGCTCCTGGATGTCTTGCTCAGCTTTTCTCTTTCTTGGTATGAATAATGTAATAGTAATAGCCACCATATTGGACACGTTTTACTTTCCAGACATTGTGCTGAGCAGTTGACCTGCATTAGCTAATACCATTCTCACAACCACCCAGTACAGTAGGTACCATCATTAACAATCTACAAATGAGGAGACAGGCTGATGTGGTTTGGATCTGTGTCCCCACCTAAATCTCATGTTGAATTGTAATCCCAGTGTTGGAGGGGGTCTGGTGGGAGGTGATTGGGTCATGGGGGTGAATCTTTCATGAATGGTTTAGAACCATCCCTTTGGTGCTGTTCTCATAATAGAGTTCTCATAAGATCTGGCTGTTTAAACATGTCTAGCACCTTCCCCTTCTCTTTGTCCCCACTGCTCTTGCCTTGTAAGAGGGCCTATTTCCCCTTTGCCTTCTGCCATGATAGTAAGTCCCCTGAGACATCCTCAGAGGCTGAGCAGCTGTCAGTATTATGTTTTCCGCATAGCTTGCAGAACCTGTGAGAATTATACCTCTTTTCTTTATAAATTACCCAGCCTCAGGTATTTCTTTATAGCAATGTGAGAATGGACTAATACATAGGCCCAGAGAAACTGAACAACTTTGGCCGAAATTATAGAGCTGGGAATAGGTGAAGTTTTATGAAAATCCAAGACTGTCCACCTCCACATAGTCTCTGATGTTCAACCTTATGAGAGCAAAAGCTTATTGAGGACTTACATTGCGCCTGGTGCTTTGCAAGTATTATCTCATTTATTCATGATCCTTTGCTATAAAGAAACTTGTAATCTAGTATGAGATACAAGACTAATGTCAACATCTGCAATATATGGCAGCTTATGATCCAACTATGTTATAAATGTGTAGAGGAAGAAGTGATATATTCATTTGCTCAAAAAATATTTGTTAAATTTCTCCAACATGAGGCATCATGTTAAATGTGAGATCTACAGTTGTGTCAGTGAGATATATTCAGTTCATGACCTCTTGAAAATTACGTTTTTTGTGGGAAAGAGAAACATTAGACAATTAAACACATAAATATGCAATTACACATTCAGAAAAAGTGTGTAAAGATAGAGAACACATCTTAATAGTAGACAGTAACAGTACTAGAGTAGGGCAGATGTATAGCTCTACTGGGTGACAGGGAAGGACCTCTGGAGAAGTAACATTTCAGTTGAGACCTAACAGTTGCCAAGGAGGCAGCTTCCAGAAAAGCCAAGGGAAGAGCCTTCCAAGCAGTGGAAATACAGAGTGGAAGGGATGTATGACTGGAATACTCTAGGGAAATCCTGGAAAATGAAGAAGATCCAGGGTGGCTGGGTCATCATGGCTTGGGATGAGATAGGGAAGATAGCCAGGCAGATCATAAGGCAAAAGGATGCAAAATTTTCTCCTCCATTCAATGGGAAACCATTGAAGGCTTTTAAGTAGGGAGATGAATTAATTCCAAACAAGAGTCTGAAGAGGACTCAATGGCAGAGGAGAATTGGAGTTGGGCTGTGGAGGAGGAATATTATCAACACAAGTAGAGAGTGGAGGAGGAATATTATCAACACAAGTAGAGAATGATATACCAAAAAGGAGTAGACAATGTGAAAAAAAGGCACAGAGTCCAGGAACCACCAAATTGGTGTCAAGATTGGTGAGTTAGTCTGTGTCCCTGAGAGAAGTGTGCGTGCTGACAGTGCAGGGTGGAAGTGAATTCTGAAAGTTGACCTTGGCGTTAGACTGTTGGACATGAAGTTCAAGTTTCTATAGACAGTGGGGAGTCATGGCATTGAGGGTCGTAGACTGACAAGTGGAATAAGAGACCTAATTTATACTTCTCCTTTGTGCTTTCTTATATTTATGGATTGGTTTGAGTACTCCTTGGCTTTTCTCAGATCAAACCCAGTGATAACAGAGCCAGAAGGACAGGTTAGGTTTTTTTATAAAGGCAAAGCAAACAAACACAACCTTTGAGGCTTGCAATATTGAAGAGATTCATTTTCCTATGTTGCTAATGCTTTGTATTATGATTACTGTTATAAATTAAGTAGTTATTCTCAAAAAGCCTCAGACTTTTAGGTTTTGGCTGGCACTAGAGAAGTCTGATCAATACTCTGGACAAATATGTGGCTTTTCTATTTACTCAACAAGAATTTTTGAAAAAAAACCTGTCTTTTCATAATATTGTCATTTTTGCCCGGTTTAAAAGTTCAAGTAAATACCCAAACTTACTGCAACTGAATGGGGCTTTATCCTCTGTTTGGACAAAATACCAATATGGCTGTGAGACTGGTGTCTGCTCTCATGACAGGAGCATGTGAAACTGCAGGGGAGAAGATTTCTGACATGTTATTTTGTGACTGGGAGCCATATTATTGTAATTGTTAGAATTATTATTATTATTATACTTTAAGTTCCAGGGTACATATGCACAATATGCAGGTTTGGTATATGTGTGCCATGTTGGTTTGCTGCACCCATCAACTCATCATTTACATTAGGTGTTTCTCCTAATGCTATCCCTCCCCCAGAACCCCAGACCCTGACAGGTCCCAGTGTGTGATGTTCCCCGCCCTGCGTCCAAGTGATCTCATTGTTCAGTTCTCACCTATGAGTGAGAACATAAAGTGCAGTGTTTGGTTTTCTGTCCTTGTGATAGTTTGCTGAGAATGATGGTTTCCAGCTTCATCCATGTCCCTGCAAAGGACACGAATTTATCCTTGTTTATGGTTGCATAGTATTCCATGGTGTATATGTGCCACATTTTCTTAATCCAGTCTATCATTGATGGACATTTGGGTTGGTTCCAAGTCTTTGCTATTGTGAATAGAGCTGCAATAAACATACATGTGCGTGTGTCTTTATAGTAGCATGATTTATAATCCTTTGGGTATATACCCAGTAATGGGATTGCTGGGTCAAATGGTAATTCTAGTTCTAGATCCTTGAGGAATCGCCACACTGTCTTCCACAATGGCTGAACTAGTTTACAGTCCCACCAACAGTGTAAAAGTGTTCCTATTTCTCCATATCTTCTCCAGCACCTGTTGTTTCCTGACCTTTTTAACGATTGCCATTCTAACTGGCGTGAGATGGTATCTCATTGCAGTTTTGATTTGCATTTCTCTGATGACCAGTGATGATGAGCATTTTTTAATGTGTCTGTTGACTGCATAGATGTCTTCTTTTGAGAAGTGTCTGTTCATATCCTTCACCCAGTCTTTGATGGTGTTTCTTTTTTTCTTGTAAATTTGTTTGAGTTCTTTGTAGATTCTGAATATTAGCCCTTTGTCAGATGGGTAGATTGCAAAATTTTTCTCCCATTCTGTAGGTTGCTTGTTCACTCTGATGGTAGTTTCTTTTGCCGTGCAGAAGCTGTTTAGTTTAATTAGATCCCATTTGTCTATTTTGGCTTTTGTTCCATTGTTTTTGTGTTTTAGTCATGAAGTCGTTGCCCATGCCTATGTCCTGAATGGTATTGCCTAAATTTTCTTGTAGGGTGTTTATGGTTTTAGGTCTAACATTTAAGTCTTTAATTCATCTTGAATTAATTTTTGTGTAAGGTATAAGGAAGGGATCCAGTTTCAGCTTTCTACATATGGCTAGCCAGTTTTCCCAGTACAATTTATTAAATAGGGAATCCTTTCCCCATTTCTTGTTTTTGTCAGGTTTGTCAAAGATCAGATGGTTGTAGATGTGTGGTGTCATTACTGAGGCCTCTGTTCTGTTCCAATGGTCTATATATCTGTTTTGGTACCAGTACCATGCTGTTTTTTACTGTAGCCTTGTAGTATAGTTTGAAGTCAGGTAGCGTGATGCTTCCGGCTTTGTTCTTTTGACTTAGGATTGTCTTGGCAATGCAGGCTCTTTTTTGGTTCCATATGAACTTTAGTTTTTTCCAATTCTGTGAAGAAAGTCATTGGTAGCTTAATGGGGATGGCATTGAATCTATAAATTACTTTGGGCAGTATGACCATTTTCATAATATTGATTCTTCCTATCCATGAGCATGGAATATTCTTCCATTTGTTTGTGTCCTCTTTTATTTCGTTGAGCAGTGGTTTGTATTCTCCTTGAAGAGATCCTTCACATCCCTTGTAAGTTGGATTCCTAGGTATTTTATTCTCTTTGAAGCTATTGTAAATAGGAGTTCACTCATGATTTGGCTCTCTGTTTGTCTGTTAATAGTGTATAGGAATGCTTGTGATTTTTGTACATTGATTTTGTATCCTGAGACTTTGCTGAAGTTGCTTATCAACTTAAGGAGATTTGGGGCTTAGACGATGGGGTTTTCTAAATATACAATCATGTCATCTGCAAACAGGGACAATTTGACTTCCTCATTTCCTAATTGAATATCCTTTATTTCTTTCTCTTGCCTGATTGCCCTAGCCAGAACTTCCAACACTATGTTGAATAGGAGTGGTGAGAGAGGGCATCCCTGTCTTGTGCTTGTTTTCAAAGGTAAAGCTTCCAGTTCTTGCCCATTCAGTATGATATTGGCTGTGGGTTTGTCATAAATATCTCTTATTATTTTGAGATACGTTCCATCAATACCTAGTTTATTGAGAGTTTTTAGCATGAAGGGCTGTTGAATTTTGTCAAAGGCCTTTTCTGCATCTATTGAGATAATCATGTGGTTTTTGTTGTTGGTTCTGTTTATGTGATGGATTACATTTATTGATTTGCGTATGCTGAACTAGCCTTGCATCCCAGGGATGAAGCCAACTTGATCATGGTGGATAAGCTTTCATTCGGTTTGCCAATATTTTACTGAGGATTTTTGCATTGATGTTCATCAGGGATATTGATCTAAAATTGTCTTTTTTGTTGTGTCTCTGCCAGGCTTTGGTATCAGGATGATGTTGGCTTCATAAAATGAGTTAGGGAGGATTCCCTCTTTTTCTATTGATTGGAATAGTTTCAGAAGGAATGGTACCAGCTCCTTTTGTACCTCTGGTAGAATTTGGCTGTGAATCCATCTGGTCCTGGGCTTTTTTTGATTGGTAGGCTATTAATTATTGTCTCAATTTCAGCACCTGTTATTGGTCTATTCAGCAATTCAACATCTTCCTTGTTTAGTCTTGGGAGAGTGTAGGTGTCCAGGAATGTATCCATTTCTTCTAGATTTTCCAGTTTATTTGCATAGAGGTGTTTATAGTATTCTCTGATGGTAGTTTGTATTTCTGTGGGATCAGTGGTGATATCCCCTTTGTCATTTTATTGCATCTATTTGATTCTTCTTTCTTTTTTCGTTATTAGTCTTGCTAGCAGTCAATCAATTTTGCTGATCTTTTCAAAAAATGAGCTCCTAGATTCTCTGATTTTTTGAAGGGATTTTTGTGTCTCTATCTCTTTCAGTTCTTCTCTGATCTTAGTTATTTCTTGCCTTCTGCTACCTTTTGAATTTGTTTGCTCTTGCTTCTGTAGTTCTTTTAATTGTGATGTTAGGCTGTTGATTTTAGATCTTTCTTGCTTTCTCTTGTGGGCATTTAGTGCTATAAATTTCCCTCTACACACTGCTTTAAATGTGTCCCAGAGATTCTGGTACATTGTGTCTTTGTTCTCATTGGTATCAAAGAATATCTTTATTTCTGCCTTCATTTTGTTATTTACCCAGTAGTCATTCAGGAGCAAGTTCTTCAGTTTCCATGTAGTTGTGCAGTTTTGAGTGAGTTTCTTCATCCTGAGTTCTAATTTGATCGCACTGTGGTCTGAGAGTTTGTTGTGATTTCTATTCTTTTACATTTGCTGAGGAGTGCTTCCAATTATGTGGTCAATTTTAGAATAAGTGTGATGTGGTGCTAGGAAGAATGTATATTCTGTTGATTTGGGGTGGAGAGTTCTGTAGATGTCTATTAGGTCTGCTTGTTGAAGAGCTGAGTTCAGGTCCTGGATATCCTTGTTAACCTTCTGTCTTGTTGATCTAATATTGAGAGTGGGGAGTTAAAGTCTCTCATTATTATTGTGTGGGAGTCTAAGTCTCTTTGTAGGTCTCTATGTACTTGCTTTATGAATCTGGGTGTTCCTGTATTGGGTGCATATATATTTAGGATAGTTAGCTCTTGTTGTTGAATTGATCCCTTTATCATTATGTAATGGCCTTCTTTGTCTCTTTCGATCTTTGTTGGCTTAAAGTCTGTTTTATCAGAGACTAGGATTGCAACACTTTTTTTTTTTTTTTTTTTTTTTCTTTTTTTTTTGCTTTCCATGTGCTTGGTAGATCTTCCTCCATCCCTTTATTTTGAGCCTATGTGTGTCTCTGCACATGAGACGTGTCTCCTGAATACAGCAAACTGATGGGTCTTGACTCTTTATCCAATTTGCCAGTCTATATCTTTTAATTGGGGCATTTAGCCCATTTACATTTGAGGTTAATATTGTTATATGTGAATTTGATCCTGTCATTATGATGTTAGCTGGTTATTTTGCCCGTTAATTGATGCAGTTTCTTCCTAGCATTGATGGTCTTTACAATTTGGCATGTTTTTGCAGTGGCTGGTACTGGTTGTTCCTTTCCACGTTTAGTGCTTCCTTTAGGAGCTCTTGTAAGGTAGGCCTAGTGGTGACAAAATCTCTCAGCATTTGCTTGTCTCTAAAGGATTTCATTTCTCCTTCACTTATGAAGCTTAGTTTGGCTGGATATGATAGTCTGGGTTGAAAATGCTTTTCTTTAAGAATGTTGAATATTGGCCTCCACTCTCTTCTGGCTTGTAGGGTTTCTGCTGAGAGATTCACTGTTAGTCTGATGGGCTTCCCTTTGTGGGTAACTCGACCTTTCTCTCTGGCTGCCCTTAACACTTTTTCTTTCATTTCAACCTTGGTGAATTTGATAATTATGTGTCTTGCAGTTGCTCTTCTCGAGGAGTATCTTTGTGGTGTTCTCTGTATTTCCTGAATTTGAATATTGGCCTGCCTTGCTATGTTGGGGTAATACCCTGAAGAGTGTTTTCCAACTTGGTTCCATTCTCCCCATCACTTTCAGGTACAACAATCAGACATAGATTTGGTCTTTTCACATAGTCCCATATTTCTTGGAGGCTTTGTTCATTTCTTTTTACTCTTTTTTCTCTGACCTTGTTTTCTTGCTTTATTTCATTAATTTCATCTTCAATCACTGATACCCTTTCTTCCACTTGATTGAATCAGCTATTGAAGCTTGTGCATGCATCACAAAGTTCTAGTGCCATGGTTTTCAGCTCCATCAGATCAGGTCATTTAAGGTCTTCTCTACACTGTTTATTCTAGTTAGCCATTCATCTAATCTTTTTTCAAGGTTTTTAGCTTCCTTCGATGGGTTCAAACATCCACCTTTGGCTCAGAGAAGTTTGTTATTACCGACCTTCTGGAACCTACTTCTGTCAGCTCATCAAAGTCATTGTCCGTCCAGCTTTGTTCTATTGCTGGTGAGGAGCTGCGATCCTTTGGAGGAGAAGAGACGCTCTGATTTTTAGAATTTTCAGCTTTTCTGCTCTGGTTTCTCCCCATCTTTGTGGTTTTATCTGCCTTTGGTCTTTGATGTTGGTGACCTACAGTTGGGATTTTGGTGTAGATGATCTTTTTATTGCTGTTGATGTTGATGCTATTGCTTTCTGTTTGTTAGTTTTCCTTCTAACAGTCAGGTCCCTCAGCTGCAGGTCTGTTGGAGTTTGCTGGAAGTCCACTCCAGACCCTGTTTGCCTGGGTATCGCCAGCAGATGCTGCAGAACAGCAAATATTGCTGCCTGATCCTTCCTCTGGAAGCTTTGTCCCAGAGGGGCACCTGCCTATATGAAGTGTCTGTCAGCCCCTACTGGGAGGTGTCTCCCTGTCAGGCTACACAGGGGTCAGGGACCCACTTGAGGAGGCAGTCTGTCCATTCTTGGAGCTCAGACGCCATGCTGGGAGAACCGCTGCTCTCTTCAGAGCTGTCAGGCAGGGACGTTTAAGTCTGCAGAAGTTGTCTGCTGTGTTTTGTTCAGCTATGCCCTGCCCACAGAGGTGCAGTCTAGATGCAGTAGGCCTTGTTGAGCTGCAGTGGGCTCCGCACAGTTAGAGCTCCTGGGCTGCTTTGTTTACCTACTCAAGCCTTAGCAATGGCGGATGCCCCTCCTCCAACCACGCTGTGGTCTCACAGACCAATCTCAGACTGCTGCACTAGCAGTGAGCAAGGCTCCGTGGGCGTGGGAGCTGCTGAGTCAGGCACAGAAGAGAATTGCCTTATCTGCTGGTTGCTAAGACCTTGGGAATAGCACAGTATTTGAGCAGGAGTATCCCCTTTTTCCAGGTAACCTGTCACGGCTTCCCTTGGCTAGGAAATGGAAATCCCCCAACCCCTTGCACTTCCTGGGTAAGGTAATGCCCTGCCCTGCTTCAGCTCGCCCTCCATGGGCTGCACCTACTGTCCAACCAGTGCCAGTGAGATGAACCAGGTACCTCAGTTGGAAATGCAGAAATCACCCGTCTTCTGCGTTGATCTGGCTGGGAGCTGCAGACCAGAGCTATTCCTATTTGGCCATCTTAGAACACCTGCCTATTAGAATTATTTTTAATTGTAAGTACCAAACCCATTTAATCTAGCTGAAGAGAAAAATCAGGGGCATTTAAATAATTAAGAGTAGAAGGCACCTCTCATTTTCTTATCCATAGCATCTTTCTACCTTGCATATGGTGACCATATATCAGTGTCCTTTGGGAAATCAACCCTTCCCATCTTAATCCATGGGCTTCAGCAGAGCTAACTTTTCCCAAACATGAGTCTGGCCATGTGATTCAGGTCTGTCAGGCAGTATCATCTTCTCCTAAGCCCCAGGTATTGGATCAGGATGGTCAGTTTGAGCCATTGAGAAGTACTAAGATTTTTACTGGCAGTCCTGAAAATATGGTCTCACTTTACTACTGAGAATAAATCCAACAGGGTATAGTGCAGGGAGTTTCTGGCAGCTATCTCCTGTATGCGAGGGGTGAGCCTGCCAGAGAACCAAGAGAAAACTCTGCTAGAGAACTAGAGCTCAACAGTGGAGAAAGAGAAACAGTTCTGTTGCTTGAGCCCTGGATCAAGCAGTACCTGAGGCTGAATATACCTCAAATTGTTCACTGATATATGAAAGAGTAAACTTTCTTTTGCTTAAACCAATTTGGATTGTCTTTTCTGTCCTTGCAACTAAAGGGTGCAAGGGAGTGGAGGGAATCTTATGAAACCTAAGAATGGAAGTCCTGATGGGCATCAGAAAGGATCTGAAAGCAGAAAATAGAGACCCATACAGAACTCCATGCAGGCTTCTTTCTCTTTCCATCTCTATTTCTGCCTGGGTGCCTCTTCTTCCTTCTCTCCCTGCAGACTGACTTCCTCTCTTCCACAGTCACCTTCCCAAGACTCAGCTGCCAACAGACCCTAAACTCTCATTATTCCCCAGTCATTGGAAGAAATTAAGCAGTCTCTCTAGATCCCAATTCCAAATCACCTGGAGAGAAGGCCTGAATGGCTCGAGTTGGGTTGGGTAGTTTTAAGAATAGACTCTTTCATCTGAGCTATTTGGCCGTGAATGGTTCCACCACTCCAAAACAAGTTTATTATCCTCACCCTAACACCACCTTTCGTTTGTCAGGTGTTTAGGGACAGAGGCATGATAGGCATGGTCAGAATGTTCGTTGACATATGGGCATGCATGTCCATCAGTGAAGTGTTTCTTAACTTTGAGAAGAGCTATCAGTGGCCATCCCTGCACAAGCCAGGACTGGAGAGCTGACAAGATCAACTCTCAGTTTCCCCAGAACTGAGGTGTTTCCTGCAACAAGGAACTTTAGTGCTAAAACTGGCACAGTCCTTGGCAAACCTAAATAGTTGCCCTAGATTTGCTGGTTACAAGTCACATCATTATACTTAGGCTGGGGCAGAGTTTTAGCTTCATAAGACTCCAACTAAAATTGTAATGTCAGGAGCCATGCAGAGAAATCCAACCACCTTCTCCTTGTTCATGCCTCTGATCAGTGGCTCCTGTGTCCTGTATTTTTGGACATACCATAGTAATTGCTTATTAGCATTTCTCTGTGAGGAGTGAATGTTGATAGGCTTGTGGATTCATAGAGAAAGACCACTTCCTGACTTAGATCAGGGATGTAAAACTCAGTGAGGTGGCTGCACAGAGTAGGGGCAGAGGTAACATATCATGGTATGCCTTTTCCCTGAGCCCTCGGTCCACTGCAGGAAACCTGACTGTCACTGACACTCTCAGGAAATGCAGGGATCTGCTAGAAGAGAGAAAATCCAGTTCTGCTTCCCTTTCCATCCCCTTCTCACTACCCTTTAACCACGAGGCTTATATCAGCATCATGGAAGATTTCAAGCTAACATTCTTGTGTTTCAATTCAGGGATTGGTTCCCAACTCTAGCTGCATATTAAAATCACTTGAGGAGCCTTAAAAATACACCAGTGCCTCCTTCCTCTCCCAGACTAATTGGATCAGAACCTCTGGAGTAGGAACTCAGGCTTTCACATTTTAGAAAGTTTCCCAAGTGATTTTAATGCACATCCAGGCTGAGGATCTCTGGAACAAGGAACTGTTTAGAGAAGATGAGCTCTCTTGGTTGGTGAGCCAAACTCCTCAGCAAGGCTGCATTCTCATCTTAGGGTTGGGTGGAGAAAGCATAGCTAGTGTCCAGGTGTCCTGGGACAGCATTTCATCCTCCTGTCCCAAGATCCCTGAAAGCCTGTCTCCCTGAGCTGACACTTATGCTTCATGTGTCACCTCTCTCCATGGCACATGATGCTAAGTTGCCTGTATTCACTTCTCTTTATCTTGCCCACTTAAGGAGAAGTAGGAAAAAAAGTTAGGGCTGTGATGTGTGAAACCATTGCATTGCAGGTGGGCAGGAATCCAATCTCTTAACCATGAGAATATTCCAACTTCCCAGCATGGCACAGGTGTCCATTGTGTTCTGATTAGCCATGGCCCGAGGGGTAGGAGTCATTTAGGGTTGCTGGCCCGGGCTCCAGCCTCACCCTGTGTGTCAGAGTGAACAGTTTCTAGTGAAGGGGACCATTACGAACCCGATAAACATTCCAAAAGGTATAAAATATAGTCATTTTTTTCCAAAAAGAAATGCCATAGACAGAGACAAAAGGGACATTAGTAGGATTTCATCCCCTGTACTTGCCATCAAACTTAGCAGTCCTTCCAAACTCTCCCTCCACAATTTGATATTTGGTATGAAGGGAACTGTGTGTGTGGGAAAGGAGGTATATGGCAAATATGGGAAAATGCAGCAAAAGAAGTTTGTGTGAGGAGCTGGGAGGGCCTTGGGGAAGTGTTGGAACCTGCTTGCAAGCAAAATGTTTGGAGTTCACGTTGCCAAAAGAACAAGGGGGAAGAAACTCCATCCCCTTATCCCAACCAATGCCATAAACTTTAGGGGTGTAGGGATCTGACTTTGTTTGAATAGCTGGAATAAGGAGTTGTCTACTTGATCTGTCTTGGTGTGCCCCTCCGAAAAGCAATTAAACTCTTAGCGTCAGAGAATGACCTGCAGAGGGCCTTTATGCTGTGTCCTCCAGGCGCTCACCTTACCAGTGGAGAAACAGGCCCAGGGAAGGGGAGGGACTTACTATAAATGTCGCAGCTAGTTAGGTGTGGGACAAGGACTAGCTCCAATGTCTCCTGACTCTGTAGCCTAGCAAATTTTCTAATTATAGATAGGACTTACCAAAAAGACTTCCAGGAAATTCTTGCATCCTTGCCCGCTGCCAAGTGAACCCTGAATCCCTTCTCCCAAGAAAGATGTTTCCTCCCCAGCTGCTACCCACTTCCAACAGAATCAACTCTAATTCAACTCTATCAATGACTATAAGATAATCATTGAATCTATGGACAGATTTCAGTTTTGAAGACAATCTCACACGCATAATAAAAAATACCAAGGACTTTCCCCAGTTCTGCCATTCTGCAGTGTGGTTATTTATCATATACTCATATGTCCTTGTGGTTTTTTCTTCGTATGTTTAAATTCTCTTTTTCCCCAACAGTAAACCACATTCTTTCAGACCAGTGAGACATATCCACATGGACTAGTGAATATGACAAATTCAGTCATGTTTTCAAAGAAAAGCATTTTCATTATTTGAAAGTAACTCTATAAAGCCAGGTAGACTACATTTCTTATGAGAAGTCCTGAAAAGATCTGCTATAAGGAACATATATGTTCAGCAAATGTTTTCGAGTGCCTGCTATACACTGCTGTGATGATTGTTAGAATAACAAAGATGAAAACAGTTACTCCCTTCCTGAAGAAATTTACGGTGGAGTGGGGGTATAATAATTAGCTAGTCAAGGTGATAGTGTTTGTCAGACACCAGAGTCTCTAAGACAATTGATGAAATGAATCTTTTTCATGCAGATTAAATACCTTACAATCTTCTGCCTCAGAACTTTCTTTATGCTTCTAACATTCTCAGCAAACCTTTTCATGGTGGAAAGTAAAAGGGCAAGATCAGCCCAGCTCCAGTTCAAGGGATTGCAAATTCTGACTCAGTAAAGCAAGACTTGATGAGGTATTCCTTGCACACAGCAACCCCCTACTGAGCACATAACCTTTCCTGTACCGAATAATGAATCCACATATATGTGCTGGTCTGATGAAGGCAGCATATCTTATTGTCCTAACCTCCACAAAAGACACAAGGGTGTGTCTTCCATTGGCCCCATCTCTAAATCACCTCTAACCCAGAAGTCCCAGCCTGTCCCCGGGCAGAGGTCGGGGGGAAGGGGCTCCTGTTATCTGGCTTTGCTGATACGCCAAGCTAATGGCATGAAGCTCACTTGGCCTTCCAGAATGGAAGAAACAGAACACCAATTTAAATCATGAAAAAAGTCAGTGAATCTATCATCATTAATCTTGCTGTCAGTTTTAATTTTGGGGACATTACCTCACTCAACACCAGTTGAAAAGAGCTGCCAAAACCGATGATGTCATCATCACTAGCCGCGTCTGACCCTGCCTGCTGATTCTCAGAGCTTGGAGCAAGTTAATAAATCCCCTGGCGGTTGGACACACAGTGGAGTTTTATTACAATGAAGGTATAACCCATGATGTTGTTTCAATTAAATGGCCTGAGAAAATACTTTCTTGAGTTTAACAAAACTGTAAAACATAATTATCCTCATGCAATTGGGTCTGTTCATTGTGCTGACGTGATGATTATATATCCTCTTCCCCACCTCTCTCTCACACAAACACAGACGTGCACACACACACACACACACACACATATCTCAGAGAGGAGAGGAAAGAATTTCAAACATGGATCTAAAGACAGCTGAAGATTCTGCATATATATCTTTTGTAGGTCACCACCTCATTGGTTGCTGCATATCTGCATAACAGCACTGAAGCATCCAGGCACTTTCTGTGTAAAAGGCAGTTGAGGGAAGTTGGGGCTTGGCATCTGAGCAGAACCTTGACTCTCTTCAAAAGGGGGCTGACACACTGGAGGAACCCTGGAGACCAGCAGCTGGCTCGCACAAAACTCGGACCGCATTGCTCTTCAAATATTTATGAATAATTTCCTTCAACGTGTTTGCTAACTGTTAGGGATATTAGTTTTTGCTGGTCTTCTTACTCATGGCCCATCTGAAGTCCCCTGGCCTGACCCTCTTGTGAAGTCATCCTGCTGAATGGGCGCCACCGGGTCGGGGCATTGCCATAGTGTCAGCCCACGGGGCCATAAACACAGGCTTTGCTGGATCCCTGCCCCTTCAACTGGGGGAGGCTGGGTGGTAAGGTGAGAAGGCGCCTTCCTTCCAGCGCATTTTCTCCAAAGCAGCAAGTTTCAAGAACATCACACTTGGTATATGGCATAGAAGAGGAATGTCCTCAAACACAACTTTGGGGTGATTGTCTCCTAAGTGCCATGTGTATGGTATTACTGCATGAATGTATACATGGACACACACACACACACACACACACACACACACATATATTTTTAAGTTTTCAAGCAAAATGAGTATTAGTAAGTATCAGAAACCTGGCTTAAGTCCTCACAAGTCCCCTCCCTCTGACTTATTCCAAGTGATTCCTCCTAAACTCTTTTCCCCCCATCCCAGTGAGCTTCCTAAATGGCCTTCATCTGTCATGCCAAATGGTACATTTGGCTTTGCACAGAGCACAAATAAGGATGCACGAAGCCCCTCAAGCTCGTTTTTCATGCCCATCTCAAAGAGGAACTGATCCTAGATCTCTAAGGGTAAGTGAACAGTACACAAATTCACTGTCCCTTTAGCCCTCCCAGGTGGAGGCCCTTTGAGGTTCTTCATGATTTCTTTAATGGTCTAATATAAAGTATATCCATGCACAAGATACATTGCCTGATGTAAAAATCTGTAACTGCATCCTGTTAACAGTTCCTGCTGTTTATGCAGTATTATCTTGACATACTTGTTCAACCTCAATAAATATGCTTTTAATAACCATATAGTATTTAACATATAATGTCTTATTAGCTCTAAATTAAATCCTTGCTCATGACACTTAATTTAAAGTGTGACCAGTGTTTCTCTGGCTAAGAAAGGATTTGAAACACCCATGGTGAGGACACTTCTTTTGGAGAGAAAAGAATGTATAAAAATCATGTGCTTTCAAAGAAAGGAACAATAGATACTGAGGCTTAGGAGGGTGGAGGGTGGGAGGAGGGTAAGGACTGAAAAACTGTCTACTGGGTATTTGCTTATTACCTAGTGGCAAAATAACCTGGAACCAAGCTTGTCCAACCTGCAGCCTGCAGGCTGCATGTCGCCCAGGACAGATTTGAGTGTGGCCCAACACAAATTCATCAGCTTTCTTAAAACATTGTGAGATTTTTTTTCAAGATTTTTTTTTTTTTTTCTCATCAGTTTTCATTAGTGTTAGTGTATTTTATGTGTGGCCCAAGACAATTCTTCCTCTTCCAATGTGGCCCAGGGAAGCCGAAAGAGTGGAATCTCCTGCCACCAAACCCCTGTAACATGCAACTTACCCATATAACAAACCTGGACATGCACCCCTGAAACAAAAATAAAAATATATATATATATATATAAAATCAAAATCATGTGTTTTCATGATGTGATTAAATTGCATTGTTTTAAGTTCATTACATGTGTGGTCTGAGTGAAAATAACTCGCAGTGGAGTTGCAGCAATGTAGGAAATTGACTAAAGGGTCATATTCAGAGCCCAAGTATTGCAAGCATGATGCACATGGATCTTTAAGGTATGCAAGACAAGGGTTAGGCTTATTTTATTTTATTTTATTTTATTTTATTTTATTTTATTTTTGTTCTTCCTGCCCCTTTTCACTGCCCAGCATGAATGTGACAGACAGTGCTGATTCTGGATAAAATAGTAAAGAACAAAATTCAGGTTGCAAAGCACTCACTTGCTTTGTAGGTAACCCCTGCCCTTTTTATTGTTGTTTTTTTCACTTCATTCATTTTTGCCCCTTGGTTACTCAGTTTCCCACCTAGGTGCCTGAAGAAGGCTTGTAGTACATGCTGTTATGCTTCAGTACTTTTTTTTCTTAATACTTTGATAATCCTCAGTGTGTAGGGGAAATGGACTGAAAGAGGCTTGCAGAGACCTGGCTGGGAAGACAGGTGCTGCGGTTGGGTTCTGGATGATGAAAATTGCTAGGCAGGGAAATTGCCCCAAAGAGCTTTGGAGCAGCAAGAGGCAGAGGGTGGGTGTAAGTCTCCGCCCGGGAAGCACTTACTCTATGGGGCTGGATGAAGTATGAGGAAGAGAAAGTCCAAGTGAGAGGGAGAACAAGCAAGCAAGAGAGATGGAGAGGGTGAGGCCAACTGCTGGAGGAGTTAAGGGAGGCTGAGCTGATATCAGAAAGGACTCCAAGAAACAGGTGGCACTTGACCTGACCTCATGAGTCTTAGGATGGGTAGCATTAAGCTCTGATAAATATTAAGTAGAGCTCAGTTTCTTCCAGGCAAAGACTCTGTAGTCGCCCAACAGCAGCTCTAGCCTCACTCAGGAACTTGTTAGAAAAACAAGTTCCTGGGCCCCACTCCAGATCTATGGAACCAGAGATCCTGGGATGCAATTCAGCATTCTGTGTTTTAGAAGTCCTTCAGGTGATTTAGATGCATGCATTGAAAAGGAGGGAGCAGAGAGATTGGGAGAGAAGTATTTCAGTGGACCCAGGCAAAAGATAATAGAAGCCTGATACTAGGGTGGAAATAGAACAGAGGAAATAGCTGGCAGGGACATTTCAGATATAGCACCTATAAGGAAGAAGGAGAAGTCAGGAAAAAAAAAAAGGCATGGATTTTTTCATTTTTTGTAATGTTTTTGTGCCATCAACGTAAATAGATGCCTAAATAATAAATAGTTTTGAAGAAGGTTGTTTGGTTTTTCTTTCCTCACTAGTTTTTGGCAGGGGGAAGTGTTTCTACCTGTGGGCCTGCTGAGTTTGAGCCGCTTAGCAAGGTAGAAGTGTCCAGCAAACAGCAGCAAAAGTGGGCTGTGGCACGGATGAAGGTCAGGCTTGGTGTTGTGGATTTATGAGTCATGCCCATCCAAGGCCTGGTGGATGAGGTCACCCGAGGAGGGAGAATGTGGTTTCTGAGACTAATAGCTTCCCTATGTATATTGATATCTATCTGAGTAATAATATTCATTTCTAGTGTAATAAAGACCCACTCAGCAGATGGTATCACATCATAAATAAGTCAAAGCAAACCCAAGACATGATCCTTGCCCTCTGAGAGGCTATAATTCATCTAGGCCCTCTTGGTTTGATCTGAGCCATATTTTCTTATTTATTGAGCACCATCTATTAGCTATGCACTATTCTAAGTGCTGAGAATAAAGCAGTGAACAAAATAATCACCCCTGCCAGCATGGAGCTTATTCTCTAGCAGAGGGATGCGGACAATAAACAAAACAAATACAAATGCAAAACAAATGAAATATTTATGATGTCAGATGGTGGTAAGTGCTATAGAAAGAAATTAAGCAGGGAAGAAAAGAGGGATGCCAGATGGGAAAATTGCAACTTTAAATCAGGGGAGCTTTCTTGAGAAACTGGCAATTGAGGCCCCTGGTAATCCTTGGTTTATTGGGATGATTGATATGACTAGGGATGAAAATATAATGAGGGTAGTTCTGATCGTCTCAAAGCAGAGCATGATGCAAGGCTGTGCAGGGGGTGGTGGGAGGCAGGGAGTGGAGGTCTTACCAGGAGCACTTGGGGAACATCCCACTCCCTGGGGTCTTCTTTTTACGTCTACTTTTGGAGGCATTTGATCTCTGTCTTCTTCATCTTACTACACTTCCATTTGTTAAATTTCTTCCTTTCCAAAGCTATTTCTCATCTTATTTTTCATTTGAAAGTCACAGAACTTCTGGAAAAATCTTAGGACTCAGGACAGGTAAGAGGCAATGGTTCCATCTTGTTGGTGTCTGCCCTTAAGTGACTATGGGACACTGGTTCTGTGGCATGTTAGTTGTTACCTGAAGATAAAATTCTGTTTTCAAATATGTTTGAGAAGTACTGAGCTAAACACGTTGAATGGATTACTGACTGTAGGACTTTACAAAATGTTTAGTGTACTACTGGGCATTGCAAATGCCCAAAGAAGGAAACAGTATGCATGGTTTCCCAAACTTATTTGGCCATGGATATCCTTTGTTATGGAAAATCTCTCAAGGGATTATTGTTCCTAGGTACACACTTTGGGAAACAGCCTGCTGCATTATATGACGATGGGCAAATCATTTAGCCCTTCTGAATCTTTTTCTTCTCATCCATAAAATGAGAGAGTTGGCATGCCGCCCAAAGAATGTTAATACTGCCACAGGGCTCTGTCCCTGGCCTTGAACTTGCTCAGAATTTTATCAGTGACCTCGATGAAGAGAAAAGAGATAATTATCACATCTGGAGATGGCACAGGGTTGGCAGGGGTGGCTGATAGGTCAGATGACAGAATCAAGACTTAAACTTATCTTGACATGTTAGGATGATAGGCCAAACTATCTGCAGAAAATCTAATAAGGACGAATATATGGTTCTGCTTTTAGTTTCAGAAAATTGATTTTCAAAGTATAAGATGTGGGAGAGCAGCCTTGACAGCAGTTTACGTAAAAAAATAAAAAAGACCTGAAGATTTTGATTTACCACAAGCCCAAGATGAGCCATCAGGCAATGTGGCTGCCCTAAAACTGAACCCAGTGAGGTTTTATTAACAGAAATGATTCTATTCTGAGGGAGCTGTGGGTTACCCAGGGGCTGGGTCTTCTGATTACTTGCCACCTGCTGTGTTAATATCCAACATTTTTTGAGTGCATATTACATGCTTATCACTGTATCATGCATGTTATGTGTATCCTCTGATTTAGTCCCCATACTAGACATATAAGGAGTTATTACTATAATAATATCTATTGTACAGATGAGGACACCGAGGCTCAGAGATTGGTGTGGAGCCTGGATTTGAAAACTGTGGATTGTGTCTAGAGCCTGGATTATTTTGACTTCCACCAGGATGACAAGAGATCTGGGAATCATAAGATTTGAAGAATTGAGGGAATGGCTGATGTGCTGTTTAAAAGGAAAAAAGGGCTGAAAAAGAACATTATCTTCTAACATACAAAAGCTTTTCTGTTGAAGAGGAATAGACTCTTGCTGTGCCCCTTTATAGGGTGGAAGTAGAAATGGTTGTTAGAAGTCACAGGGAGACTTTTAATTTAATATAAAGAAAGACTTTCTAAAGACTAGACTGATCCAAAATGGATTGGAAAACCTCATTAAGTAGCCTTCTGTTTCTTTCTCTTTCTTTCGAAATATTTAGGTAGAGGTTAAACAATTATGGATGTTAGTTCTTGGTAAAATGTCAAACTACATTAATTGAGCTACTAATCAATTACTTTAGTAACTTTGTCGATCTGTTTGTCTATAATGCTCAAAAAACATTGGGATACACAAAATAATGTGACACACTCCTTGCTTTCAAACAACTTCTTATCAAGTCAGGAAGACAGATATGAAACAAATGACAAGTGATCCTGGACTTGACAATGAATTAATTTGTGAGTTCTGCCTTCATGCCTTCTTTTTACCCTAAGTATCATATACCTGTCAGGGTCAATCAAAGCTTGCGTTTTGGGTGGTCCAATGGCTACAGAAGACATACCCTTTTGACAGTCAGGGATCACCTGAAATTCAACAGTGGTCAGGGATCACCTGTAATTCAACAGACTCTGGTACAAATGGGAGAGCAAGAGAACATTGAAGATGAGGAGAAAGAGAAGGAAATGGAAGCAGAAGCATTAGCCAAAGAAGTCTAAGTGTGGGACCATGCCACCAAGAAGCTGTTTGTCCCTGATGCTTTCAAAGGCATTAATGCACACTGAAACTTAGGGAATTTCCGAGACTGATGACCCTAGTGGGAATACCATGCCGGTTATGACAGCAAAGAAGAGCACCTATACTTCCTCCAGGGAAATTCACTTGGAAAAGAAAGAATATTCAACCCAACCTCATTGGATTCTTGTTTTAAGAAGCCTCATTCAGTCTAATCCATGATGAAACAATTCCCAGAAAGAACTTTTAGAGTATAGCATTTGTGTTCAGTGTTTTACTTTTATGTTATAAATACTTGCACAATTATTTTTTCAGGTCACTTATTTCATATTAGGCTTGGAATTTGTGTAGATTGGTGGACTTACTTAGAATAGGCTTTACTTTCTATGTCAAAGAGCCCATTGGACCCAAAGGTAGAGGTCCTTATATATAATGCAACGTTTACAATTGCAATGTGTATAGGATACAATGGGGTGCACCAGCAAGGGGGAGACCTATGTCCTCTGAGATGGACAGGAGGTCAGAAATGGTTCATGATGAGGTGATGCTTGAAATACCAGTAGGACTTATTCACACAGACAAGAGAAAAAAGGACAACACTAGCAAAGGAAGTAATGGGCTCAACACCACAAAGCCTATGGTAGTACACCTTCCACCTCTCAAATTACTCCATGACCAGATCATCCTCTACCATCATTCTAGATAGCCATTATCTATCGAGGGTGATTTTAGGTGACTGTGCAGACTTGTGGCGTCAAATAAGACTGACTCTGAAAATGAAAAAGTCATTCTTTTAAAAATTCTCTTTTAATCTTTCTGATTGCATCAAAGAAAAAAGTCTTAGATTCACACTACTATGCATATGAATAGCCTTTTTAACAAAGAGAGGGAATATCCTCAAGTTTATTTCCCTGTTCCTCAGTTCTCTCATCTACAAAATGTGGACAACAATAGAGACCAGTTGATAGAGTGGTGTTCATTAAATGAAGTATTATCTATAAAGCCTTCAGAATAGCATCTGGCACATATTAAAGTCTCAGTAAGTATTTCCTATTATTATTTTTGTTTTTGTTGCTATTGTGTTCCTAGGCAAGCAACATTTATCTGTTTAGAATGTAACAATATAGTTTTGTTTTGAATAAATTCATTTTACAGTTAATAGTTGCCCTCTACATTTTGTAACTGATACTGGTTTCTTTTAAAATTAAGAACGTGGATAAAGCCAGGCAGAATGGGAATGAACACGTTTTGGGAAATATAGCCCCAGATGATTTGTCAGGGTTTCTGTAGCTCTAAATGTCAAAGACTGTACTGATGGAGGAGGGAGGCCCAGAGAGGACAGAAACTTTACCCAAGGTCACGGGGCTCATTAGTGGCAGAGCTAGGAGCAGATCCAAGACCTCCAGATGCACAGGCTCACGTTCTTCCCTCTGGAACTTGTTCATGGTCCAAAGCCCTGGGACTCTTCTCAACTGAGAGAGCCCTGTCTTGGCCTTGACCTGGCAAAAGGTGCACAGCCAGGGGTGCAGCCCTACAGAAAGCTCTGTTCACTCCTTCTGACTGCACTGAACCCTGAACCAAGTCCTAAAACCAACAGTTGCCTGCTGTAATATTCCTACATTCTTCCTGAGCCCTAACACCACGTTCAACACTGGGAATTTGGGTGGGCCCAGAGTGCCTTTAGTATTACTGCTATAATTCAAAACATCCAAATTATTATTTTCTCCATGAGATGAAGCCAGGAGAGTGCTGTTAAGTGGAGAGAAAAGTGTTTGTTACACTAGGCGTTCCAACAAAATGTCCTCCTTTGCTATTAAATCATAGCTTTTCTAAATGAAATGATATTTTGCAAACTTTGGCAGTGACCAAAGTTTGGACATTGTGCAGGGTCCAAACTTTCTCTCTCTCTCTTTCCAATTTTGTGCTTTTTCTCCATGTGGTCCAGAGAACTACTATTTGCTGGCTTTACTTTTCTCGTATGTCTTTCCTCATGACCCAAGTTGTCTACTTTCCCCAAAGACCTCAGATAACTTGATTTTCTACCCACAACTTGTCATTTTAATAAAGAGTGAAACTGATGAATAGAGGCTAGCGACTACAACCCATTACCCAAATGGGTTGTTTCTCAGAATCCCCCTTTCTTTTGAGTTAAGCATGAATGGCTACATGGAAAGAGATGTGCTTGTTACCATGATGCCCCCAAACAGAAAATTAATGAAGGTCTATCGACATGGCAATTAAACCTGCAAAGGCTGAAGGTGATCAATAAAATCTATGAAAAATGGCTTCAACCATATGAAACCCTCTACCCGACTCTTTTGTTCAGTCCTGTTTCCTGTGTGAACTGTACTGATGGGTACCCATCCATTTCCTAATCACCTCCACTGCCACCAAGAAGCTCTTAGTGGAATTGGCATTCTCAGGTCCCATCTTCTCTTTGATTTCTTGGTCTTCACTGACGTGGCCTGAACAATTCAGGAGCGTGGCTTCCACATCCTTAGCTCCACTTTTGGAGCTCAAAGGAGGATTCAGAGCCGAGGAAACCCATTGACAGGCCTGGGGCATGCATGAGCCTACAGCTGGGCTGCTGTCCTTCTACAAGACCCGGGGGACATGGAGTAGTACTGAGACTGCAAATCAGAAAAACTCTCCCTGCAGCCTGGCTTACATTGAGGAAAATTCCTGCTGGTGCATCAAAAGGCAGGAGTCTGCTCCCCTACTCACTGGCCACAGAGTACAGCCCATGCCTCTGCTCTCAGCGTCCTTGGGCAGTGTCTCTCAGTAGGCTTGCCTGTATCTCTCTTGGGCCCCCTTTCTCCCTTTCTTGCCAGCTCTCCTTCCTTATGCAGTTATCTAGGCCTGTAACATAACTTTGAAATGTTTGGACTGAGAGTTCAGGGCACAGAAATGGTAAATGAGAGCAACCCCATGTTTCCTGGCTTGGCCTGAGAATGGGAGCTTCTCATTATTCAAGTATCTTGGTATTCATTCATTCATTCATTCATTCATTCATTCATTCATTCATTCAACAAATATTTATTAAGAACAGTACAAAGCACCATTCTAGGAACTAACTGTGAACAAGACAGGCAAGAATCTCAGCCCTTATGGAACTTATATTCCTGGGATCAGGTCTGGCTTCATAATTTGTGGGGCCAGCGCAAATGAAAGTGCAGAGCCTTTGTTAAAAAATAATTAAGATTTTTCACGACAGTAACAGCAGAGCATTAAGTGAGGCATGGGGGCCTTTTAAGTGTAGCGCTCAGTGCAACTTGTTTAGGTTGCACACCCATGAAGCTGGCCCTGGTAGGGGTGACTGCAAAGTAAACACACGTGTCTCTGATGGATGAGCAGTCAGAAGGATGGGACCCAATACATTGACTTCCTACAGGACTGACAACAGTTGGATTGCTCTTTGATGATTCAGAAATCAAGACAGAATTTTTCTGGGTCTCAGGTCATCATTAAATACAGTTTATTGTTGCATAATTAAGGTATTGGCTTGTGAGCTCTGAGTAACAGGATGATGGGTTATGGAGAGTCAATGTGTTTGGAATAATAAACCCAAGAAAATGATACTTTTGAAGATTAAAACGAGTAGAGTTACTTCTCATGATTGCTTCCCACAACCTCCTGAAAATCCTCTAAATACTCAAACAAATAAAACTAAGCATGCTATGTGAATACAAAAACTGTTACAGCTGCAGATATAAATTATTCTGGTAGTGTAGGATAACCTGTTTTAAGGGGACCCAGTGGACTACCAGTGCAGTAAATAGGGTTAGAGGTTAATTTCTCAGACAATTCATGTAAATTCTGAATGTGATTTTGAATGCAGTGACGGCAGGTATCTGTGAACAGCTGGCTATTCTACAGGTTCCCAAATTTCAGCCCCTAAGCTTGGCCAGCCCCTTCCTTTACCCCTGTTCAAATGTCTCTTTTCCATCCAAAAGTAATGAAAAGAGGGCCAAGGATCTGACAATGAATTCTGTTAACTTCATTGTTGAAAAAAAATACCAAGAACATGATTCTGAGTTTCAAGCCCAACTAACAGGGAGGGAAACTCTAGTGGATGTGCTGGCATACATGTACTGGACTTTTATGAAAATTAAAAACAATCCCGTGGCCTTTGGAAATGAAAACCAATTGAGTAATAGCACTGTGTAGGAAAGATTTTGTTCTCAAGGTGAGTATTTCACAACTGGGGCCGTTCGGGGGCCCATGTGTTTCACAAGTGATGTGTGTCATCATCATAAACTAGTCTGGTGTGTAGAAAGATGACTGAATGGAAACACGGGTTTTTAGTACTATCTCTGCTATGAAGTCAAGTTCCTAGCTCTCTCAGTTTCTCATCTGTAGAATGGGGGAGATAATAGCCCATCACTGAGAGTTATTGTGAGATTCAAATTAGCAACATAGATAAAAGTCTCTGTAAACTGCCTGTTGTTTTACAAATATTGGGTTTATTATTACTGTAATTGCCATTTTATTTATTTCTGTTTTCCAAGGTGAGCTCTTTGGGTGTTAAATGCAAAGATGGGATGAAGAGACATTGCAGGTGCAGCCCTCTGATTATTCACTTTGGGGGAAGTAGATCAAGGATATGATGTTGCCTGACAGTGATGGTTGAGGGCAGCTGAGTCCTGTCATGGAAAATGTAAAGGCCCTCCCCTTTTTCATTTCCCTCCATGAACTTCTGCCTGTAGTAATAAAGAATCCTGTGTTCCTGCCTGTGTTGCTTCATTTTAGGAGCTTGACTTTTATATGAATCTTTGTCCACGTGCAGCTGCCGACTATTGTTTCTGCCTCAGCTTACCATGAAGAAAAGGAAGTGTGTGACATTAAATGATTTGCCCAGGTCACCCAGAAAGTCAGTGATGGAGTCTATGAAAGAAAGGATAAGTTGTTTTTCTTCATTCTCTACCTCAGCCACCGGAGGAAATCCCAGCAAAGTGTCCAGGATGGTTCAATAATCAGCCCTCCTTCCTTCCCATGACCAGAAGCCACAGTTATTTCCATGAGGATGTTGGTGTTTGGCTTCCTTCCTGCCCCATTTGACTGAGTTGTCTTTGCTGTAGAGCTTGCTTTTCTGTAAGGCCAACGCTGTATCAGAACCCATGAATTATAAGCAATGTTCACTGTGTACCGAACCCTTAACACTAGGCACTGGGAGACACCATGAGGGGACCTAACACATCTACAATATAAAAATAAGCCTATGGAACAGGATTGGGGGAACCTAGAAAGACCTGCTCTGGGGAGCCATTTATACCTGGCTTTGAATCTCAGGGCAGTCACTTATCAACTCTGTGGCTTTGGGGAAGTTACGCAATCTCTCTGAGCCTAGCTTCCTTCACTTTCAAAATGGGACTTAGAGCATCTACCACAAGAAGAGTATTCTGAGAATTCAAGGACCTATTTATACATGTATATCTAAATGTGGGCATACATGGAAAACGAGATGAGAAACAGAAGGAAAGAGAGAAAGGGAGGCTAGCACATGTTTATCACAGGTTAAGAGTGCAATAAACATCATCTTAATCTTTCTTTTCTCTAATTGGCCTACTATTAATCTCAAAAATCTTGACCTCAGGACACTTCTCAAGGGCTATCATAAAACATTGTTGTTTTTTCTGAATTCAGCACTAAGTCGTGTTCAGAGAGAACTGTTTGTTAGTTCTTAGAGGGAAGAGTTAGTTTATGACTTCTTAAAACAGGATTAATGCCTGAGACCTAGTTTGCTCCAGAAGCACTGTGCTCCCATAGCACCCTGTACTCTCCCATCATAACCCAGAAGAGGGCTAGATGCTATCACTTGTTTCAATTTCTGTCTTCCCTGCCTGGCTATCAGTCCCCTGAAATCAGGGAGAGTGTCTGTCCTGTTCAATACCCACACCTAGCTTATGCCTGCCCATGCTAGCAAACCAATAAATGATTGTAGGAAAAGCTAGAAGGAGTCAAGTTGATGGGTGCAAAGTTTGAAATGGGTTATTAAAACGCTGTATGCATTTCAGGTACATTTCCATCTTTTTGATATTGATGTGCATAGGACAACCTGGCTCTCAAGGTTCTTCCCATAAAAGGAACAATTTTGGTCTTGCAGAACCATTTGTTCTTTCATTTACTTAACAAAATACATTTAGCATCAACTACATGCCAAGGATTTTTCTAGGTGCTAGGATACATACAGAAGTCACCTAAAGAGACCTAAGGCAACTCTAAGAGATCACATTCTAGTGGGAGAAAGCAGGCAACAAACACATATACAATATGCCCAGAGCTGTCAAGGAAGATTAAGGTAGATAACAGGGTGGGAAAATGAGAGGGGTGCTGTTTTAGATGGGATTCTCAGAGAGGCCTCAGATAAAGGGAAATTTCGGCGGAGGCCTGCAGAAGTGAGGAACTGAGCCTGTGGGTATCAGAGGAAGTGGATTTGAGATAGCAGGATTGGCCAAAGTTAACTGTCATCATTGGCTTCCACTCTGATGGTGGTTGGAAGTCATAGGGGTGAGGGAAACTGTTGGAGCCAGCATGGTGATTGTGAAGGGAGCTTCATGCTTCTCAGTGCTAACTCAAGGCAACCCTGGCTTCTCTTTCAGGCAAATGCAGGTGGATGTGCTAGTCTTTGGGCAAGAGAAACTGTTGTGGCTTTGTTTTATATCTTGGCCAATATTCATACGAGGTTTTTAATGATGGAAAATGCAAATCTGCAGGAACGATTCCCACACTACCTGAAGGCCAAACACCTCTTTGCATTACCCAGGTTGCCAAAGGGCCTGGCCATGACTCCTTGGCTCTGAGTGGGTGCTGGCCAGGAAAACAGCTCTTGGGAGCCAACGAAGGCAGATGCCAGTCCCCAGCACCTCTAGTCCATCACTGATGAGGAACAGAAAAGGTATGAGGGGGCAGGGGAACATGACACTCGTCCACAGAACACACACAGCAGCAGAGAGACAGTTAATCTTCCATCTAAAAGATTTTTGAGGCTGCTTAGAGAGAGGACATATTTCCAATTTCTCCTGAGAGGAGAAACTGATGGGAAAGTTGCACCTTCAGTCAGTCCCCAGCTCACAGAGAAGAGCCTGAAAAATCACACATGAAGAGATGTGAAACAGAACAACGGAGCTGAGCGCTCCTCTGAGAAACTTGGAGGCACAGTGGCAGCTGGAAAGCCTTGTTTTCCTCAGGTTTCCAAACTTCCCTCAACGAACTTCACTACTGGTCTCCGTCTGGTGTGAAATAATTAATTCTTTCAAATGACACATGGAGCCGCCGAGACCAGGGATGACTTTTCGTCATTTTAGAACCAGCAAGAAATGAATTTCTGCCACTCCTTTCTGGTTGTTTTGTTTTGTTGCTGTTTTTAAATCTGACCCTCCTCCCCATCAGTATTGATGCTGGCAGTTGAAAATGGGCAAGCGATGCTGTATTTATTTGGGGAAAGCTTGCCCTCATTTCCTGTTTTTATTTTACACCCAATTGCTTTGGCCACGGGACACAGTCGTCTGCTGATCTGAAGAGCCAATAGCTGTATATTCACTTATTCCCTAGTTCTGGAGGTGGTGCAGTGCTTGGGAAAAGTCTAGAATGGAAAGAAAGCATACTAGACTAGGGTGCTATGAGAAGGTCAACCAGGTTGAATGGCTGCTCTCTTTTGGAATTCTCTCACAGAGTCTTGGGAATTGTTCATTGATCCACGATTATGTTTACTAACTGCTGATATGTACTGGGTGTCAGGGTTATACAAATGGATAAAAATGTGATCCTCAAATTTTTTAATATAGATATATTTCTTTTATAGTGATAGGTTCTTGCTATGTTGCCCAGGCTGGTCTTGAACTCCTGGGCTCAAGTGATCTGCCCACCTTGGCCTCTCAAACTGTTGTGATTATAGGCATGAGCCATGGTGTCTGGTCAATCTTCAATCTGGAGATCAGAGATTGGTAGGAGACCATAGTGAAAATAGAAAACTGAGGAAACAGTAGTGTTATTGGTGGTTATCTGTCTGCACTTTATTTATTTTATTTTTTTTATTTTGAGACAGGGTCTTGCTCTGTCACCCAAGCTGGAGTGCAGTGGTATGATCACAGATCACTGCAACTGCTGCCTCTCGCGTTCAAGTAATCATCCTTCCTCAGCCTCCTGAGTAGATGGGGCTATAGGTATAAGCCACCACAACCAACTCATTTTTGTATTTTTTGTAAAGACAGGTTTCACCATGTTGTCCAGGCTGGTCTCAAACTCCTGAGCTCAAATGATCCACCCCCCTCAGCCTCCCAAAGTGCTGGGATTACAGGCATGAGCCATTGCACTGGCCTGCCTGCACTTTTTTCCCTTGCTCCTTCCCTCTCTCCTTCCCTCACTTTCTTCCACCCTCTCTCCCTCCCTCATTTCCTTCCTCCCTTCCTGCCTACTTCCCCCTTCATCACACATTATTGAGCACTTAGCCTGCAGCAATTACCAATTTACAAACGCATAAGACCAAATCATTACCCCCAATCCACTGGCTTTTTAGTATCAGTCAATATTGAGTGAGAAATGGTCAGCTTTAGAGGACCATTGGCTCTCAAATTGCTAGTCCTTCATTTTTCACTCCTTCAGCCACAGTCTCTAGAAACATCTCAGTGGACTGTGAATGCTTCCTTAGGGCGGGAACCCAGGTTTTCTGATTCTTCTGTACCTCCTGTCTACCTGGCACAGCATAACAGCTCACTAAGTATTGAATGAGTGAGTGAATGAATGAATAATATATTCACATCACCATCAAGTGGCTGAAAGATTTGACAATCCACTGGAAAACTGGATCTTCATAGGTGTCCAAACCAGATAATTCAAGCCACAGTTGGAAATTTACTTTGGGGTTTGAATTATATGCCGTACACATAATTCACTAAAAATATGTGGCTTTTCTGTCCAGGAGGTTCTGAGACCCATCTAGGAGTGACATTTACTCAAAGTATTTTGGCAGCTGTTTTGGAACTTCTTCCATTTCTTGAAAGCTAGGTTTCAGAAAGAGAATATTTTACTGACTCTCACAGGGAGGGTCCTGATTAGGCCCAGAGAGAGCTCAGGGATGTCCCAGGTGGAATCTCCCATGCCTGCTGCCCAGGCTGACCCCATGCCCTGCTGTGACGAGTCTGGACCTTTGCATTCTGGCAGCTTGTCTGTGTCATGTGACCTGGTGTGGTAAAAATGATGGAAGAAAATTGAATGTGAAGTTAGGGGCTCTTAGGGCAAATTGTGAAACTAGCTATGTGATCATGAGCCCTGTATAGTTCCCTATTGCTGTTGTAACAAATTATAACAAACATAGTAGCTTCAAACAGCACAAACGTATTATCTTACAATTCTGGATAGAAGGCCAAGACAAGTCTTAAGAGGCTAAAGTGAAGACGTCAGCAGGGCCAGTTCCTTATGGAAGCTCCAGTAGAGAATTCATTCTTTGCCTCTTTCACTTCTAGAGGCTGCCGGCATTCCTTGGGTCTTGGCCACATCCTTCCAGTCTCTGCTTCTGTGCTCAGAGCACTTTCTTCTCTATCATAATCAAATCTTCCTCTGCCTCCATCCTATAGGGACCCTTGTCCTTATGGAAGAGGATAATCTCTCCATCACAAGATCCTTAATTCAATCACATCTGCAATGTCTTTTTTTTTGGTATAGGAAGTAACATTCATGGTTTCCAGGAAATAGGATGTAGAAATTTTGAATGTGGGGTCATTATCTAGCCAATAACAAGCCCTTTAATCCTGATGAAACTGTCCTCATATACACATAAAATGATATGAAAATTAATAATTATTTATGCTGTGTTCTACATCACTCTTCTACTGTAAAGACTATTAAAACACACAGTTTTGGCTAGGCGTGGTGGCTCACACCTGTAACTCCAGCACTTTGGGAGGCCAAGGCGGGTGGATCACCTGAGGTCAGGAGTTCAGGACCAGCCTGGCCAACATGGTGAAATCCTGTCTCTACTAAAAACACAAAAATTAGCCAGGTGTGGTGGCGGGTGCCTGTAATCACAGCTGCTCAGGAGGCTGAGGCACGAGAATCTCTTGAACCTGGGAGATGTAGGTTGCAGTGAACCGAGATCATGCCACTGCACTCCAGCCCAGGTGATAATGAGACTCTGTCTCAAAAACAACAACAACAACAACAAAAACAAAACAAAACAAAACCAAAACCCCACAGTTTATTATTGTCTCTACTACTACTACTCTAGTAAAGGTAGTTGGACTCTGCTATATTTGCCAGTCAAAGCAAGTTTATGGTCCTGAAACAGGACTGTCTGTTTTAGTAAATTACCCCATTCTCATCTGGGCCTCAGTAAACTGACCTAGCAAGATTTGTCTGATTGTTATGTTTTTTTAAAGGTGCAGCTGACATGCTGTAAAGTACACAAATCTTAGATACAGCTCAATGAATTTTTACATATGTTTTCTCTTGAGGAACCAGATCCGGTTATAGAAAATTCCCAGCATCTTAATAAGGTTTCCTCATGTCTCTTCTGGACCAGTTCCCCCCAGGTAATCACCCTCCAGTCTGGATGAAAGTACCAGAAGTTCATAATTTCTCCACTGCTGTGTAGTATTCATTGTGTGAATATGCCACAGTTTATTTGCCCACTCTATTGTTGATGGACATTTGGGTTGTTTACAGTTTGGGGCTATCACAAATGAAGCTGTCATGAGTATTCTGGTGCATATCTTTCAGTGGACATAAGCAGTCATTTCCAACAATCAAAAAAGCCCATCATAAAGAAAGAAAATATGGAAATGTAAAGGCAATTTTACCTTTAAATATGATGTAAAAAAATGATAACACATTCCATCTGTGATAGAGTTTTATGAACACAAAAACATGAGAAGATGTTCCCAAAGGTCAACTCAAATCTGGTGGAAGAATACCTGAGAAATCACAGCGAATTTCATGGCCATGATTTTATATTTGGGGCTATAGCCCTGATCAAGTGCTCTAGCTGACCCGCATCAGGTAGGACAGTGAGCACCGGCAGGAAGTGAAACAAACTCACCATGTGTCTGTCTACAAGGTGGGAGGGCACAATTCAAAGGCATCCAAGAAAGATGCTGGTTGAAGAGAAAGGGGGAGGAGTTACTGGCAGCCGAAGGCTATGGAAATGTTGAAACAATCCATGTCAGTTTATTTCTCAGAGTTTCCATCTCGCGTTGGGTTTTTCTGGGGCAAATTAAGAAGGGGAATCAATTAATGTGAATCTCATGTTACTGCAAACAGTTGGAGGTCTTAATTGGGCCAGGAGTGAGCAGGTGGTCCTTCCCCAGCCAGCCAGCCTTTCACCTGTTAGTCAAATGAGGAGAGGGCCTCTATCGCTCATTAGCAACCATTTGTCACTTCGCACAGAGCTTTGAAAGGATTTCTTTGAACTTTGTTTGGGATTGATTTTCTGCATATGCTGAGCTGTTACTGACAAACTCTGGGCAACTGTTCCTCTGTAACAAATGCATTAAAAGAAAGGGTGAGTGGATTTTAATAGCCTCCAAATTACATAGCCTAGAAGGGTGAGATTCTTTCCCAACCCCCAATTCACCTCGCAAACCCTTCACTTTCTGTCATTGCATTATAATGAATAACAAGAACTTTATTTTTCTTAAGGGAACTGTCTTAAACTTTTGATTTTTTTAACTGCCTCTGGCTCCAGACTAAAATTGATTCAAAATGATGTTTAACTACAAATGGACTTTGTACCTTGACCTTGTCTCTTACTTTACAAGGAACATTCAGGCCTTTGCATTTTCAAGGGCTGGATTGGAGCACTGCCCAGATGGTCCTAGAAACCTTCTAGCCTCTTCTGACCTCTCTTCAGGGCAAGGGGCTATGACTGGCTTGCTCAATGCATTATATATCTCGAGTGTGCTCCACAGTGCCTAGTACAGAGATGATGCTCAATAAATATCTCTTGAATTAGTCAATTCAAAAAATATGTATTATGTTTGCCTTATGGTTTAAGGATAAAGGCATATGGTAACTTGCCATAGCCAAGGAGAATAGCTATTGTTCATTAGTTCTTCCAAAAAGTTATTGAGAGGAGCCAGTTTTATTTATGTGCTTATCTATGTGTTTGTTTAACTGAGTATAAGTGTAAAAGTTATTTGTTGTGAAAATTTTAGAAAACATACAGTTTTACAAAGTTATAATATACCCTTCCACAGAGCAGGGCCATATTTTAAAAAGCATGGGTGGTCCAACCAGAAGTAACCATCTTCACCCACATTTCTGTCGAAGATAGACATTGAGGAACTTATAACATGAGAATTTTTATTTTATTTTATTTTTTTGAGACAGTGTCTCACTCTGTCATCCAGGCTGGAGTGCAGTGGTATGATCTTAGCTCACTGCAGGCTCTGCCTCCCAGGTTCAAGTGATTCTCCTGCCTCAGCCTCCCGAGTAGCTGGGACTACAGGTGCCCACCACCATGCCCAGCTAATTTTTGTGTTTTTAGTAGAGACGGGGTTTCACCATGTTGGCCAGGCTGGTCTCGAACTCCTAACCTCAAGTGATCCGCCCACCTTGGCCTCCCAAAGTGTTGGGATTACAGGCATGAGTTACTGCGCCAGGTTGAGAACTCCTATTTAAATCCCTTGTTTGACTCTGTCTTAAAGAAAACAACAACAACAATAATAATAATGATGATGATAATAATAATAATAATAATAATAATAATAATAATAAATCCCTTGTTCTCTTTGTTCTTCTCTAGAATGAGAACATTTCCAGGGACTTTTTCTTTCTCTCCTCTTCTCTCTCTTCCTTCTGTCCCTCTCCCCCTCCCCTCCTCTCCCCTGTCCTTCTTTTCCCTTCTCTTCCCTCTCCCTTCCCTCTCTCCCCAACAGAACCCTCATCCTCGCCCCCCTGCCCCCCCACCCAATCCAATCTTCCTGCTGCTTCTGCTTTTCTCACCATGGGAGGATAATTCCCCTTCTGTGACTCCCAGTACATTTTCTGGAGAGAACCTGCCTGAGCAGTTTAAGTCCTTTGTCAGGGAGCAAGGACAGATGAAGGGAGAGTTCCCCTGCCACACACACCCCACAAATTAATAATTATCATCCCATCTCATGTAAAAAGTAAAAACCAAAAATTAAAATCATCTTTAATCTCACCATACAGACATAACCATTTAACACTTTTTTGTGACTATGTTATAAAATACAATTTTGCATCCTACTTTCTAACTTAGCATTTTGAGTGTTTCCCCATTGAATTAAATGTTATTCAAAAACCTGACTTAAAAGGGTTGCCAATAGGTAATCTTATGCAAGCCATATTGTTTTAAACAATTCCTTCTATTGTTGGGTTGATGTGAGATTTTGATATTTTTCTTCAATTCCATGCTAGAGGGAGGGCATTAACTCTAAGCAGTAGACTTTGCCAGAAGACAGGAGCCAGTGTGATGAAAGGGGGGCACTTTCATTATGGACGTAGGTCTCAACATTTACTATATGCATTTTCCTCTTGCTGGTTTGGCCTCCTGGGGGTCAGAAACTGAAGCTGTAATCAGTGGAAGCCAAGAATGTGGGCTGCCAACTCCATTCACATTAGGAAGTTCCCAAATCTCCTGGGCTGCATCTTTCTTTAGGACCTGACAGATCCAGGCATAGTGTAAATTAAATAGGATGCGCCCAGCCAGATCTTCCTATCGTTCGCATTTCTGCACACAGGTCTGCAGCACCAAAGGGAATTTTACCACTGACCTCTAGTAAAAAAATAAAAACACATGTGTGTTAATGGACCTGGAATCCCCTCAACTGCTAGAATCAGAGTATGAGGAACTGGGGGCAGTGGTGGCATTTTGCAGTCCCAGTTTTATGAGTTTGGTTCACTCTACCAGATTTTTGTACTCTGTTCCTTCAGAACTGTGGAATGCCTGTAAACTCTAAAAATTGCGCTGAACTTTGGGAATTGATTCAACCTCTGGACGCTAAAGAGATAAAAAATAAAATAAAAAGACGAACTAGTCAGAAGACAAGCTTCATCTCAGCATTTGATGTTCTTTCTATGCATGACTCCAGGACCATTTCTGCCTGAGCATATCTGTAGGGGAGATAAACAATTGTCTTGGGAGCATCTGCCACGTGCTGTGCATGTCCCATTGCCGAGTAAGCACTTGCTGGTTGACACAGCCTTTCAGTAGGTGGAGTTTTGGGGAGCCAGCACAGATCCATGTGGAGGTCAAGCTCATCTGTGAGAGGCCTCCAGTGTTGGTCATTGGCCAAGATCATATTTCTAGATCACCAATGAGCACTGGTAGTTTTTGGTGCATTTTCTTTTACTCTGGCTAATGTTATGCTATTTGGTTAGGGAAAGGAGGTGTTCATTTCCTTGATTTGCTTCCAAAGGTGGCTGTTCTGGCATGAAAATAAAAGATAAAGGTAAAAACTGACCAAAACTGGAATGGCAACAGTAATAAGTAGTCACATTGGTTTGTGTATGAGACAGGTGTGAATGCGACACTACTGTCTAATGACTGTCTCTTTGAGGATGTGTTATAATTTCTTGACACTAAACAAGGACAAACTCGAAGGTTGTGTTAATTGGGAGTGACAGCCTGTATCCAGCCTGTACTCATGTTTTGTTGAGGTTGACAAAAGTCGATTAAGCCAGGTACCTTGTACTGGGAATCAGACATTGCTTTTGACACTGACCTATCCTTTTCTACTAATATTAGCTCTTTAATGAGGTCATGCTGGTATCCATTTTTAATGTATAAAAAATTCATAAATACCTGACCTTTTAGCTGCTGAGGAGGACTTCATAATCTTGTCATCATCTGCATAGATCCCTGTTTTGCATGTTTTCTTCATATCTCCTTTTACTTCTGTGCCTTTTTCTTTAGATTGAAATATTCGAAATTACCAAGATCCATCCTCCTGTTAGAATTGCATGTCATTGTATTGTTTCAAAAGTTGCTCTATTGAAAAGCTGCGGGGGAAGGCGGGGACTTATAGCCTTTCTGTGTCTGTATCAGTAAACTTGTATTCTGTCTTTAGTGTGATGGCAACTTGGGAGCTCTGTGTAAACCACCAGGTCTTCTCTTTCTAGAATGCTCACCCAAGGAAGATCAACACAAAAAGGTTTTGCAAAGCCTATCTACAACACACTTCTAATGATTTTGTCGAATATGATGTTTTGGCAGATCTTTCCACCTTTTGCATTGAAGCAAATGCTAGAAACAACCACCTCTGTTATATTAGATGCAAAGTATCTGTATCTAGTTTGCTAGGTGTAATTCTAGTACATCCATGGTATTAGAAAACAGTAGTGCCATTTCAAAATTCTTGTCATTATCTGGACATTTCTTCATTTCCTTCTTTGTATTCTTCTCTTTGGTCTTGTAATATGATGTCACTGTTGGAATTAAACCCTGAAAAAGTGGATTCAGTTAAATATCACCAAAGAGTTAAAAAACTTAGATTTTCCCATCTGTACTTTGGTAAGGATATTTGAACACATAGCACCAGGCACTGGCAAAACTATAAGTTAAAAATGATCAGAAAAAAAATATGCTATCAGGAGATCAGATGAGAGAAGAAATTAAAGAGATGGAGTAGGTAGCTTCACAAGACAACTTGGACAGAGAGGGAGGAAACTGGGGTAAAATTAATAATGGTTTAAAGTGTTGATTATTCTGAGACTATTTCTAGGTAATAAACAGGAAAGCCTTAAAGAACCAGTGGATTGGCTCTGTAACAATAGATGAGCAGACCAAATGATGGGTGGTGAGGATAATGTGGGGGCAGGGGTTCTAGCACAGAACCCTAAATCATTGAATAAGCTGTCCATGTTAAGGAGTTTCTTTAAACTGAGAAGTTTTGATAGTCAATGCCCTTGGGCTCAAAGTCTTTGAAATAACTCAGAAAGAGTAATTAGAGCCTTGCCATAGCACGACCCCGGGGGCCTATGCTTTGGGACCGCTTTGTAACCGAGGCTGCCCTGTCACAAAGTGCTTCAAGTAATGTCAGAAACAAATCCTCCTTAGGCATGTTTTTTCCTTGGCTGATGGTTTTCATCTGGTGAAATCTGGGAACCTAAAAGAGTGAGGAACAAGGGGAGCTTTGAGCTATGGAATGTGCTGCAGGGTCTGACTGGAAGTGGGCTAGATCAAAACATGCATAGTGAAGGCTCCAAAAGAGGCTCACAAGAAAGTGGAGGGAGACATTGAGAGTTCTTAGTACTAAGCTGTTGTTTCTGGACATGTCTGATTCCAGGTCCCATTGGTAGAAACTTTGGAAAATAGATGACCATGGCACCTGGAGAGTCTGGCAGTGAGAAATGAGTGAACATTCCGGACAGAAAGGCAAACAGCATCCTTAGCACATTCTGGAAACCTCCCTGGTCTGTCTCCTGTGTGCCTTTTCATCCCACCTCTCACTACCCCCACTTCATTCATTCTAGTGTAATCATAATGATTTTGGAACAGGCCAAGATGGTTTCTGCCTTGGAATGTTCAGACTTCCCACTTCCTGCCTCTGACTCTTTTTCCTCCTTCAGGTTTCATCTTCAATTGCATCTCCTAAAACGGTGCTCTCTTAATCAACCTACCTAAATTACCTTATTGTTAGTCATGCAAAGTATCTGAAATTATCTTATAAATGTGCCTGTATATCTTTGTCTTGCTTCTGGACCATAAATTCCTTGACAACAAGGAGTGCGCCTGTTCTGTTCAGCACAGCCTTTTTGCATAGAACGGTGCCTGGCGTATAGTAGCTGCTGAGTAAATATTTCTTGCATGGATAAATGAATAAGTAGACAAATGGGAGAACCAAGATGGGAACTGAGAGGTAGGTGAACAGATAGAAAGCTTTGGGGTATAAGGACTTGACCTCATCAGAAAACAATTGAGCAAGGAAACAGCTTGTGGGACCAAGTAAAACATCTAGCTGAGCTTAGCAGCAAATGCTGACTCGAAGAAATGCTACTGACCTAGGTGTCCTTAAATTCCTTCTAATTAGAGGTCAGTTTTGGACCTATAGGCTGGAGTATGGCTGAGCTTGCAGTGGGGTTAAGTCATTTTTAGAAACCAATTGGTTGACTTAGAAATCTAGGTGGATATTATAAACAAAATCTATAACCAGAATGGCAAACCTCTTGCAAGCATTACTGACAGATAACAGAATCTTTATTGCTTATCCCAGTTTCAGTAATCACCAACCACTGGAATGCAGACTTTGTTAGGGCAGGACTTTTGTCTTCTTCACTGTTTTATCCCCTGCATCTAGAACAGTGCTTTTATTTGTAAGTATGTGATAAATATTTGTTGAATTAAATATTTGATGATGGGCTCAAACAGATTCGACATATGAGATGCATCTCATTTGCCATCCCTGACCTAAAGCAAAAAGATAAGGAATTAAAACTGGGAATTGTTATCACAAAAAAGAACAACGAATCTGATAGTCTTAAGAAGTGTTTCCATGCTGAAGACTGGCAGCTGCCTTGCCATCACCCTAAAGTGCAAAGCCCGAGGCTGTTCCTTCAATTTGCTGTATATTTGGAGCCACTCAGCTCAAGTCCAAGATGGATTACCCTTGCTCCTGATTATACTACTTAGTAAAAAACACTATAGCATTATATGGGGTAATTGTCATATGCTATGAGTACATCAACTCAATATGTATTTATTGCCTGCTACATACCCCTACTATCCTTCATGATGAGGTTGTAAGCCTGAATTTCTGCTTCCAAATAGGAAGCTTTCCCCAGCAGTCATTTCTCAGAAAGTGACTGTTCAAAGAGTAGTTTCTCCAGCATCATTTTATTTATTAATACACTGTTTATCCATCTAAGGGACAAAGCTGGGATTGCACATGAGTTTCACATAAAAGGGCATGATCTCCCTTTACTCATTCACTTATACTACCAATGTTTTTTGAGAACCTACTGTGTGTTACCACTGTGAACAAAGCTGAGTTCTTTCCATGGAGATTACATTTTAATAAGGAAGATAGACAATTAATAAATCAAAATGCAAATGTATAATCTCAGATAATGACAAATTTTTTCTTTCAGTAGAGTAGTGGAGGCTGAAACTTGTTTAGAATGGATTTGAGAAAGAATATTAGGAGCTACAGATGGAATTACAAGGCAATTTTAAAAAATAGGTTTTGTTTTAAAAGCAGCCAAGAAAATTGGTTGTAGGAGTATTGGGGTCAAGCGTTTGATTAAGATGAGAGCTATTTTCAGAGACGATGAAAATGATCCACTGGATGGGAAAACGCTGCGAGAGAGAGGGGACAATTGCAGAAGCAGTGTGGTGGAGGAGGCATGAGGGGATGGGATGGAGTACACACATGTACCTCCCTCTGCAGGCACGTGGCATTTCCTCTGAGGGAAGAGAAGACCCACCTGTTCAGGAAGTGGGGAGACGCACTTACTCTAGTTCCCATCCATTTCCTCATGTCAGTCTGTTTTCAGCCACAGTGGGGGAGACTAAGACAGTTCAGTAGCTGGCTCATGACTGAGTCCTGGAATGTCAAAAGAAATTAGGTGAAATTTTTGCCCTCAAAGACATCCCAGTCTGGTAGACCCCTAAACAATTGTATCCCTTATTCTCACATTCACAAGAGGCTTCCCTTGGAGAATGACTTGATCATTAAATCAATTGGGTGGAATCATTTTGAATCCACATTTTAAACGTTTCTTTCTTTCACACCATTCTTGAATATGTTGCCTTGAATTCACAAACTCCAATTAAGTATACTTGGCTAATAACTTCACCATGAAAATATCTCAAACTATTAAAGTATTGAATAAAGTATTCTGCTTTTGACACTCTCCACAAACCTCAGAGGATTTGAAAAACTTGAAGTATGCAGAGGGAAATCAGACTAAATGCTCACATATATTTTATTAGGAACACTTTTTTAAAAACATGAAGACAAGGAAAAAAAAAAGACCAAATTCAATTTTTGAGCCTGGCACTTCAACTTCTCTACACTTAATTCTAAACAGGAAAAATAAAATCAGCTTTGTTCCTCAGCATATGCTTTTGACGTTTTTTTCCTTGAAGTCTGTGAATTATTAATAAACTAATTTCTCTTTATAGTTCAATCTTTGGAGATTTAAAGTACTCACTCAAATGCATGGGGAAGAGATAGAGCTTCAGTTCCAATCAGTTCCAATCCTCTCTGGAGATACTGGCCTTGAGGTATCTCTGAGTCTTTGATATCAATCTTTGATTCGACTGGGAATTTCTGATCATTTCTAGAACTAGTTTGTTAATACCACTTAATGCCCTGTTTAAGTGGAGCCATTTCCGCTAGCTGATTTTATGCTCTCACTTCGCTTCTGCAATATTTTATGTGTGTGTTTATACAGCATATATAGGTATCTATATCTCTCTATATAGTTATACTTGATGGATTATTTCATGGTGAGTTGTACTAGAAAGCAGGGCTTTTGATGACAGAGGATGTCCAGTAAATTAACAGCTCTTATAATAAACCATGTTGGATCTAAGTACCACCAAGAGTGCTTCCTCCCTGCTCAGTAGAGCTTAGAGGAAAGACTTGTCCCTATAGAGAAAGGAAGTTTGCAAAAAACCAGAACTGCCCAGCAGAAAAACAGATGAGCTCTGGATTAAATTTCTTCCCTCCACTCTGCTCCAATGGCTGTGTTAAAAGGTGGATCCCGGTGACCAATGGTCAGAGGTGAGGGAGAGGGGATTTCTCCATCAGCTGGGAGTTTGGATAATTGAGCTGAAGTCACTTCCAACATTATAATTCTATTGCCTCATGTAGCCTCAATACATGAGAATTACCATTCCTTTTTTTTTTTTTTTCTTTTGTAGACAGAGAAACTGAGACACTGACTTTAATTGACTTGCCTGATATTCTGCAAGGGATTGAGCATGCTTTCTCACTTACTGGGTAGATCTTAGGGGGATTCAGATTCTGGGTGAGGTCTTCTGTCTCTGATCTCTGGTCTATTTATTGATCCAAAAGTGAAAAAAAATTCCAGCAAACATAGGCTAAGCAGTATGCACCAGTTCCCTGCTCCTCTCTTCCTTGACATTCTCTGGGGGACGTGGTTTCAACACGGAACTGGCCCCTGCCTTTACTTTCCCCTCTACCTCTTCCCTTAATGACCTGCTGCATTTCCAGAATATAATGATTGAGCCAGAGTCACCAGGCGAGCACGTTGAAAGGGCTGCTTAGCGGGAGCACTGCAGAATGAGATTCTCCACCTGAACGGACTCTTTCCCGGCATTGCCAGCCCACGTAGACAGTGAACTTGCCTCTTTCCAGAGGAGGTCTGGATCAGAACCACAGAGGGAAGGGGTAGGGGAGAGGGAAAGCAGAGATAAAAGGAAAGCTTTTCCTTAAAAAAAAAAAAATGTTAAAGCCAGTTCTATTCTTAGACTTTATTTACTTTTTTGTTTGGCTTCAGGGGTTAAAGGGCTCACAGTAATGGAAACTGGAGGCCACCGATTTATTGCACTTCCTCTAGATTTTCTGGGTGGATTTGTTTGGTGGTAAGCATGAGCTTCTTCAGCCTTTCTCACCCAGGACCTTAACCTTGATCCAGCTGTAGGAACTCCGCACTTGAGAACCTGGGAAAACCAGACAATCTTAGACTCTAGGGGTTGTGCATATGAAAATGCACTGGCTTTTACCAACATCTCCCCCTTTCTTTAAGGACTCAGAAAGCATTAGAATGAAAAGACCTATTTGTCAAAGAAAAGTGTTTCACATTTTGTGAAGTATTTGGTCATTTCCATTTTTATTTAAAAGAGTTGTATTTTTTCCTACTTCTCTCAATCATACTCCTGTTCTTCGTCTAAAGCCATATCTCCCTGTCCCACCATTATTCATACTGAAAAAATGGATGGGTTGAGTCTGCAACATTTCTTTGTAGGGATGGATTTGATATCCTTTGGATCTTATTTATTTATTTATTTATTTATTTATTTGAAGGAACAATAGTATCTTAAAGATGTCATGGCACATTTCTAATATGTATTGTAGCCGTCAGGGTTCTCCAGATAAGTGGAACCAGAAATAGCTCTCACAATCTTGGGGACTAGCACATACAGAGGCTGCATGGCAGCCTGGCAAGCTGGAAACTCAGGCAGGAGGTAATGCTGCTGCTTAAGGCATAATATTATCTTCTCTGGGAGACCTTAGTTTTTACTTCTTAAGGCCTCCAACTGATTGGATGTGGCCCACTTACCCCATCACTGGTGCTTTCCTTATTTAAAGCCAAATGGCTATAGATGTTAACTACATGTGCAAAATATCTTCACAAAAACACCTAACTTAGTGCTTGATAGGAAGTGAGTACTGTAACCTAGCCAAGTTGACACAGACAATTAACGTCACATGCACCTGCCTCTCCTCCCATTTGTATGTCCTGGCACTCTCCAATTTATTCACCTGTCTATGTAACTCCAGTCACCACCCTAGTCGGAGTTGGCATCATCTCTCCTGGTCCAATGCAATGGTTTGCTAATGTTTCTCCCTGCCTACGCTTTTGCTTCTGATTAAGTTGTTCCCCACTCTACAGCCAGAATGATTTTTTTTTCAAGATGTGGTCCTAGTCCTATACTTCCCTGGTTAAAATCACTCAGTTGAATTTGCCTGGATCCAAGGTCAGTCATGACAACTTAACACTGCCTACAAGACCCTGCTGGGTCTGTCCCTGCCCACTTCTGCAGCTCCTTCTTGCTTTCTGCATTCCAGCCACACTAACCCTGAAATTGTGTTCTTGCATTTTATCATGTTCCCTTATGCCACAGGGTCTGTTTCTTCTGCCTGAAAGGTGGTTCCCTCCCACTGTGCCTGGGTAACTCCTACCCCACCTTCCTATAATAGACAGATTTACTCCCTTAGGGGAGCCTTTCTCAACCACCCTGACCAGAACAAATCCTCCAAAGATGTATTTTCACAGTCCACACCTCTCCTTTGGAGGACACATTGCACTGGACACTTTGCATTTATGTGTGTAATTATTGGCATATGTCTATGTTCCACACATGAAGATAGCAACGATAACTTTCTGGTTCATCACCACATATCTAATGTCTAGCATGGTGCTGATACCTAGAGGGTACTCGATAGATAGTATCAACTGAATACATAAATGAATCACCCGAGTTAGGGTGCAAGTCATGGCTAACATCCTCCTACCGCTTCCCTGGGGCACCTACCTCATGCTGCTCCTCCCACCTCTTGAGCACAACCACAGTTGCCTCTGACTTACAACTTTGCATCACAGTTGGGCACTGAGATCAGGAGTTTTGAAAATGGCCAGGCGATCTTCTGTGTTGACTGCCTCTCCACTCATTTGGGCTGCTCTAATGAGCTTGTTTAGTACCCAGAAGAGCCATAACCCACTGCACATGCCTACTGTCTTTAGTTCATCATACACGGTCATAGTTTTGAGCACATCCCAAGGTTTTAAAATCAGAGTATTTCATCTAAAACTGTAAATGTATGACTTATCACAAAAAAAAGACCTGTCATTCCATAGGGCAAAAAATCATCTTAAGTTAAGTAGCAGCTGTCCACATAAGAAAGGGTGGGTGACCCGTAGTTCAGCACATCCCTGTGGGTCTACTGCACTCGCTCAGATGGGCCACCTGAGTCCTGAGTACAGCAGAGTTGAGGCTCCTGCTGTAACTGCCAGTAAGCTACCAACAGGCACATTTGTTCCTCTCTTACTTCTCCTCTTCCGTCTAATAAACTCTAAGGAACATCTTCTAGGGGGAGAAAAACATGCAATGTTTAAAAATAGTGAAAGAGCAATCTGACAGCTCAAATCTCTGGTCGTGTCTATCAATGCCATCTTCTATAGGCTGTAGCTGACCAAAGCAATGTCAGCAGCCTGGGATCCACTTAACTGTCTTGATTTGGGTGGGCCAAGGATGAAGCCAAGCTATGAATGTACTGTCAATTTCTCTACAAAAGCCAAAACTATTGCTGTATTCATTCACCAGTTGCTTTTGTTTGTAGAATGGAAGTGAATGTACTTAGCAGACCCAACAACCAAAATGGCACCGTCTGAAGTCCGTGCACATGAATCTTTTACAGCCTGACTTCTCCCGGGAACTTAAGTAAATTCCCTGGGCTTGTGACCTTCCACTGGACACAATACAAAGGGTCATTATTTGCTTGATTCTCATGCTTGAAGGAAAAAAAAAAAAAGAAGGAAGTCCAGATGAAAGTTAAAAATAGGGCATGTGAATTTAGTGCGAGTTTCTCTGGGATCATAAGTCTGGTAAAGAGAAAAAAAGAAGGAAGAAAAAATAGACACCATATTAAATGAGCTTCCAGGAAGAATGTTATTTGCTCACAAATATTTATCCAGAGAACTCTTCAGACTAATTCCTCATTAACAAAAGTGTCCTGGAATGCAGGTGGAATTCATCAGAGCAGCCTCAAAGGAAACTTGAGAACTGAACTCAGAAAAATCCCCAGCATAGAGACATTGTTCCTGCTCTGTGCAACTTTCCCAATTGCTCTTCTCCTTGCTACTGAGTATCTTTTGAATAATACCTAGAATACACAGGCACACACACACATATAAATATCCCCCACACATCCCCCATACATATGCGGGGCTTTCTGGAAGTTAGAATTTTGTTTTGGATCATATGGCTGAGACAGAAAAGAATAAACACGCAGTTCCCAAATTCCATGTGTCCATAGTAAGAGGGGCCCCTTCTTCTCTGCAGATACGATTCACTTATAATAAACAAAGAGTGTTTTCTATAATTTTGTCTGCAGGGAGGGTTAAATCTAAACTTCCAACCCTGTCTCAGAAGCATTATTCCAATCAGGGAATTATGTCACAGGTGGAGACGTGTCCCTGGGAAAGAAAGCATCTGCTTCCATGCAAATGTCATCAGTAATAAAGAAAGATGGGGAAGCCATGTGATCCAGGAATTGGATCGTGTCCATATCAGGTCTGCTTTTCAGTTGTAAAAACAGTAAGTTACCCTCGATTAGTCTTATGCACTGGGTGAAAACCTTTTTTTAAGCTTTACCAGGTTCCAGAAAGAGGCAAGAGCACTTGGCAAAGGCTTTAGAAAATGATCGTTTCTTAATTCTGCTACAAACTCCAAATGCCACTTCCTGGTTCAGAAGCAAGAGGCTTGGGGGAAAATAAGTTGGAGCTCATAAAAACACTCAAAGGGCATACTGGTCATCAAACAGCTCTGAGCAAACTGTATTTGCAAATGAATCTGAAAACATGTGGATTCAATTTTCCTTGAAATGCCCAGAGGTTAAAAAATTAAAGGGAAAATGTTTGGCAGAAAGAGCCTGGGGTTTGGCTATGTGCATAAGTTTCTGAAAAATAAATTGATTGTTTTGCCGGGGAACAAGTATTACCTGGTTCCCCTTCTCAATCACATCTCTAACTTCATTATCAATGGCCCCATTTCTCATTGTGCCTGCAACGTGGACAGAAGAGTTGAGTTCATTTGGTAAGATAGCACATTTTATTCATTCCCAGCATGTTCTTGTGTGTGGCAAACCCAGAATTTCAGAACTGTCATGGGTTTCAACTCTAGTAACATCGTGGCAAGAAAACCATCTGCTAGCAAAATTGTTTCTTCTTTGCCCATTGCATCCCATCTGCCTTCACCCATCAGGTTTTACCCCTCTTTTTCCTTTCTTCAGTCCACCAAAATAATACCTTTATTATGTCCAAATAAACATAGGCCAATATGGAAGTGCTTTAGAGCAAATCCAAATTGTTTTAAAAGATTATGAAAATAGAGTGGGTGGGGGAAAAATTACATCTGTGAAAAAGCAGTGATTAGCCTTAAAACAATGTGAGGCCAACGGCACAGAGTCCCATTTACGAGATGATGTGTGTTGCCCGTAAGTGGCTGTTCCTGGTCTCTGAGGTAGCAAAGTTGTCACATGGTTCTGTTGTTGCCATGGCAATAATCTGTAATTGTGCAGAAAATCCACAGAACTCGTGAGCAACTCCTTAGTGGATTGGGCTGAAAGAAAATCAAGCCCGTGAAAGCACTGAATTGATGTGGTTATGAAAGTGCGTTGGCCAAGCTGGCTTTCCTTCCCCTGACCCCCATCTAACTATGGTGAACGCCCTCATGTATGTATATTTTTGTCACTTCTGTGTTCATAACCGGTGAAAGGTATAAATCCTACTCAGCTCAGGAAAAGCCTCAGCTTACTCCTTAAAATTCTGAACACACAGTTTGTAATCTACAGGGTGGGAATTGTGGCTTTTTTGGCTGCTGGAACTTCTTGACCCCAGACTAGCGTTGAGGACCAATGCCTGATTTGTACATCTAAGTGAAACAACATTTTAAACACATTAGGGTCTCCCCAAGCCCAGGTGGGTGTTTTCCCCCGAGCAGAGGCACCAAGAACATGCTGGGCAGGCGAGTGAAGCTCTGAGGATGTGTTACCCCTGGGTAGCTTGGCAACAGAGTATACACACATGTACAACACACCCATCTGAAAACATGCCAATACTCCCTGCCTTTAAGCTAGCTAATACAAACCATGCCCAAAATACAGCCGGGAAATGGAGGATAGGTGGTATTTCCCCCTCCTGCGGGGAAATGCTGCATGACATGCATAGATGCTGCATGACATTTATGCATGTATCAGCAGTCAACCCCAAATAGTTGAGGGCATGAATGAGTGCGGGGGCCCCTGACAGAAAACTGAACAGGAAGAGAAGCCAGACAAATCACTGTCATGGTCCAAAGAACAGTGAGAATCCCATGGGAATGCAGCTTCCAAGCAGATCCCATGAGAACATCTGGGATGAAGACACTCACGCCAGGCCCTAAACCCAGACTCATTAGTAAGAGTGCTTCATTTCTTCTCATTTTTAAATTTATCTTCTCATATACCATAAGTATGATTTTCTTTCCTTCTGCACATTTTCTTACTGGGAGTAGGAAAAGGATGTTGCAGAATGAACATTAAGCTGTACATTGGGGTGCTTTCTCCTGGATACCTGCTCATTTGGGGTTACTCAACTACAAGCAACAGAAACTCATTCTGCCTAATTTAAGCAGAGAGGAAGGTGACATAGGAGAGTGAAGGACTTGCAGATATGGGCAAGTATTGAGAATTAGGATAAGAAATGGAGAGGAAACCAACAGCTTAGGGGTTTACATAGCAAGAGAGAGAGAGAAAAAAATCTGATCACAGTTTCCTACTAGAAACTTTAGCTTCAACTATTTTTCTTTTCTGACATCTTTCTCGAGAGTCAAAGTTTTTGGGGAAAAAAATCCGGATGGCCTAATTTGGATCACGACTCCAATTCTTTCTTGGTTGGGGTGGGGGTGTGTGGGAGGAGAAAACAGAGAGTCTAACCCTTAAATAAGAGTCTCATCAAGATTCCACAGAATGGGAGGGAATTTTTCAAAATAAAAATTAAGGTGCATTTATGGAAGGGGATTGTATACTGTGATGGATAGTCATGGCGTTGGCATGAGAAGAGAGAATTCGACAATAAATCTTGGAGGGAAAGTTGCAAGATGGAAACGCCAGTCATTCATTTCATGTTAGTGTGCCTGTGCAGAGATTTGCTAAGCAAAATGGGAACAGAGATGTAGTAGATGGAGAGTGAGTGAGAGAGCTAGTCTAGAAAACATTTTGTTTGGCATCTTCTTCCTGAAAGAATCAAGAGGAAAGACAACAACCTGATTTGACACCAGCTATGCTAATGGGGCAGACTTCCTGCTAGTCAAAGCTCCCCATTAATGTCCACTTCTCAGCATGTCTGATTATGGGTTGAAGTTGACCGATCAGCAAACTACTCAATTATAAGCCCATCTTCTCCCTGTGGTGCCACTAATTAAAACAGGAACCATGTTGCAGCTCACACACTCCATGGAGTTCTACCTTCCAAAAGCTGAATTAGTCACAACAATTAGCCATTGTAAGTGGAATTCAGCCTCCTTTTTCCTTTCCTCAACCCCACTCCAGTTTGGTGTGAATTCATCTCTGAAAAACCTTCCCTTGGGATTAGTGATCTCCCTGATACCCTTCGTGTGAGATAGAAGCACACGTGGTGGCAGATTTGAAACACAACCCCAAAATGCAGCTATGTGGAAAACTCAATGTTCTGGAATGCCCTGACCTTTTGTCCTGCTAATCATCATGTTTTTCCCCTGAAATCACATCTTGAAGGGTATTCCTACATGTACTTAATTTTTAAGAGGGAGAGAGGGAAAAAAAACCAACATGGATCAGTACCCTTCTAATAGCAGGAGATCTGTTCTGCAGACAGCTGGGACAAACTGTAATCTTTTTTCTTTTTCTGTCTTGATAAACATAACGGGCCACTTTGGTAATTTCAGCTGTAAATGCACTTCTCTATAACAGGACGATGTTTCCCAGTGCAGAAGAGGAGAGAGAAAAGATATTGAGAATCACTGTGATGACAGGACAGAGGTATAGGCGCTTGCTACGTAGCCACAGAGCACATCCCAAACTCACTTGAACATCAAGCCCATGGCTTCCTGACCAGAGAGAGGAACTTTTGTAAACTGTTCAAGGTCCAGTTCAAATCTCCATTAGTATTGAAATCAATATCCCTGGCTGGAAACAAGATGACATTTCTGGCTTCCTTCCAAAGGGACTGCCAATTAGCCTCCAGCAGAAAGATCCCTGCCCACACTTCTCTTAATGTTCCTTCTTCCTTGAAAAGAGGCAACTCTAGATGCTCTTGCCTTTTTATACAAACTTTTCCATTCAGCATTTGATAGCTCCATTGTTTTCTTCCCCAGATGAAATGAAGCAGAAGTTTCTCTATCAAAATATTTTCTTCTCAAAACAGCTGTGCATACTTAAAAGTTTCTAAGAACATCAGTTTGCACACAATTGTGGAAGAGCAGACCATCCTCAGAGTCATTGCATAAATTCAGTATTGTTAAGTGAGAATAGAGCATATCTAAATGTTTCATGGATCACAGTGGTTAAGTGCCTCAACAATGGAGTCAAAAAGACTTCAGTTTCAATTCTGAAATCACTAGTTAATATTTTGCATTTTGGACAAAACTTCTGAGTATGTGGCCAGTCAACATGGGTAAGAGGGAAGGGATTTCTGGAGCTCTGGTTCTCTTGTGTCATGCTTTCGGAGCACCTGCACTGGGCTCCTGACAATCTGTGTGCCTCCATCTTAGCCAGACCTCTCTGCCCCTTTGTTCCCACCACTTGTCTTCAATAGGGTCATGTCTTCAGTTCCACTTCCTTTACCTTGGGCAGGCTGTCCAAGATGGGGTATGGAGAAGAGCTGCAGATGACTCAGAAAATCCCACTTATTTATCAAGTTTCTTTATCCCACATGGTTTCAGCCAAAATGAGAAGGTACTTGTTGCATGACAAAATGGAGCAGCACACACACACACACGCATATACACACAAGCTATACTGTTACACACCGACACACAGACACATGCTGACAGGAAACACTCAATGACTACCTGCTTATTAACTCTTGATGAGACATCTTAGAAATGAAGATTATTTTGTTTATCTCACATGTTATAGATTGATCTAGGATAGGGTGACACATTGATTTCAATCAAAGCTCTGGTCAGTTCAGAGAGGGAGAGATGGAGTCTGCTGGTGGGCAGTTTACTCTACTAGAGTGCTTTTCTGAGAGCCCACACTTCAAGCAGGGAACAAGAGCTAGGCTGGGCTAATGAGGATGCTAGAAGGCAGGGAAGAGTGATATTAGGACGGTGGCTGGGTGGAGAGCAGGAAATGGCATGGCCGGCTCTTACACAGGCTCATGTTGCTCGCTGTCATATACAATAAATCTGCTCCAAATGTTAAGAGCAATTAAATAAAAGAGAGAATACGAATGTGGAAAAAAAGCTATTGTAATTGGATATTCCAGAACTTGAGACTCGGGCATAATGTTTTTATAATAGTGTATATAAGAGTCTTCTCTTCAATAGCCTAACAAGGATTAAGTAATTGAACAACATTATTTCAAAATATTTTCTGGGTTGGATCTTATGTTCCAGCATCTCAAATACACATAGTTCCAGTTATGAGAATCTGTCATGTTAGGACAACAAGATCCAGCCTGCAGAACATCTGGCTTCAACCAATGTTCTCAATCTTTTGTTTTTATAAGCAGTAAATGTAGAGGGCCAGGTTTGTGTGCTTGGGTGATTTGATTCACTGAATGCACACATAATTTTGGCCACTCGTTATGACTAGTGGTCAGAGGTACCTGACTTCAATCCTTAATTGTTAAAATGATTCTGTTCTTTTCATTTAGTTACTTAAGTTTTATTTTAGGGCCCTAGTGTCTACATAATATGCTGTCATAGGTTATGATTCAGTCATTTACAAAAATACTTACTGAGAACCAACCATGAGGCAAGCTCACTGCTCTCACAAGCTTACAGTCCAGCAAGGGAAACAGACATGAGACAAATCAATACCTAAATGGTTACTTGATTACAGTTGTGAAGAGTGCTTCAGAATAGAAGAATGAGGTGCCATCGGGGAGATGCTCAACTGACCTGAAAGTCAAGCAAGTCGTCTCTGAAAAAAGCAACATTTAAACCAATAGCTGACATGGTCAAGTGAAAAAAGAAGAGATGGAAGGAGAGAAGGCTATTCCAGAGAGAGGGGCCAGCATGTGCCAAGGCCTAGAGACAGAAGGGAAGAGATGTATTAAGATTTGAGGAACTGGAGAAAGGCCAATATGGCGGGGTTATGGGGCAATTTGGAGAGACTGGCAGAGGAGAGCGAGGAGGCAGGCAGAGTCTGTGCTGAGGATGAAGGTAGAGGGGGACCTAAACTTTGTTCTCAAAGGTGCAAGAGAAACTTGTTGATTAAGCTCTCAGAAAATACTTATAGAATGTATAATCACTCCTTGCAGTTTGTTCTCACTACTGGCAAGAGAAAAAGAAAACACTCTTCAGGGTTTGTTCTACTCGTGGTAGAACAAAGGACTATGTTGGCACAAAGGATAATGCATTGCTTTCATCAACATTTTTCAAATTTCAGTCATTTTTGACCTTAATGATTTTTGCCACACTTTCCTAACACCCATATCCTAGTTGATATAATACTGTTCTTTAAACAAAATCCTCTTCTTTCTTATGCATATTTACTTACAAAAGGAACCGTAAATCAGGACTATAAATGGAAAGTCAGTATTACCTGCCGTAAATGGAAGGAACCATGGAAATAAATAGAATAGTAAAAAAGACAACGTTATCACATACTTAGTAGCTGCTGTTAGTCTACCGGAGTTCTCAGCCTGTGGTCTCTTCTCTATTATATAAAAAGAGAGATTAACAAAAGATGAAATAGGGAAGATATACTAATCCCAGAAGACCTCTTTCTTCCCTGACTCCACTAACTGGTTTCAAAGAGAATTAAAAAGAAAGTAATGTTCTCACTGTGCAATGCAATGTAAGTGATGTCAAGTCAGTGTGTCACATTAAAACATTCACAAACCACTGATGGCATGTGGCCCATATTTTGGGAAACAGAATTATTTCCTAGATAGTAAATGTAAGCCCAAAGCATATAGTCTTAATTCATTGAACGAAGGAAGGCCAGCCTTTGCCATGGCAGTGAATGTGTACCTCACTTTTTGGAAATGAAGTAGACGTTTGATAAACTAGGTAACTTTTCTTGCAGATAAACATTATTATGGAAAAAATATCAGTGATGCTTTATCTGGATCAGGATTTGGCCCAGGTTAACCCTGAGAATAAGCTGACCATCCAGAGAGAGTAGCCTCAGAATGAATCCCATCATAGAGCCAGGCAGACGGAGGGCTGATGTCACAGCGTCTAGGGTGGATAGGATTGTGGGGACCACTCTTAGAGGTCAAGTGGAGTCTGACAGCAGCCACAGGAGACCTGTAACCCGTATGAGATAGACAAGCTCTTATGATTGTTGATGCCGTGTTATCATTGTAAACATAGTTGCCAACTTGTCACTGGCATCAGCAGAGTAAAGTTGTTGGCAGCAGGAACTAGGATTCAAAGCCTCAATTCACATCCTGGGGAGGGCTTGTGAAAGCCAAGGAAGACCCAGGTCCCAGAGGCAGCGGCTTATGAGGCTGCTACTCAGACAGACACCGAGGCACTAGGGGAATTCAAAGAAAGACTCATTCATTGAATCTGTAGGCATTTGGCCACCAGGAATGAAGCAGGAGTTCTGTAGCCCTGGAAACAAAGACTCTCAATATAGAGAAGAGTCTGGCTGAGCCTTAGTTTCTAGAAGCACAACGTAACTGGTTCAGACCCTGAATCTGCAATGAACCTGCAGCATTGGTATCACCGGGGAACTTATTAGAGAATCTAATTCTCTGGCCCCATCACACACCACTACACCAGAAACTCTGGGAGTGGGGTCCAGCAATCTGTGTTTTAATAAGCCCTCCAGGTAGTTCTGTGCATGCAAAAATTTGAGAGCTACTGATCCAGAGGAAGCGATGAGAGTAAGTCTTAGGGAAGAACAGGGCTGCTTCCTTGGTAGAAAAGGAACATGCAGGTGTGCCCTCTGTTCAGGATACCAGTTAATACATTGTCCAGCTCCTGTACTGATTTCTCTTTTCTCAGTAGTGACGTCTCACATTTTAGCAGTTACTTTCTCTGCCCTGCTACTGTCTGTATATACACAGATAAACATAGTTGCAACCTGTAGTTATAGGACTCTCTCAGTAATCACTGTTAGTTTTTATCTATTTTTTTTTTTTTAGGTAGGCACTTTTGAAAGAATTTAAATACATGTCCTAATCTATCTACTGTGGTAGGTAATTTATGAACACTTTTAAGGTTTTTGGTTTGTTTTGTTTTAAATCAAGGGCTTCTCTTTATTGCCCCAAGCCTACTGAGAAACTCAATGCTTGCCCAGTGTTCGAGAGGATAGCCTGCCTGCTGTTTCTCCCTCCCCATCCATAATGCAGATGTGGAGTAGGTTTGGTGAGAGGATGATGTTGCAGCCAAGACCTTGGTAGAGGGAGGCAACAGGAGGAGGTAGCATTATGACCACAAGATGATGGCTAGCAGTAGCTGAAGTTACTTGCATCCTTGCTCACATCCAGCAAGGGAGGGAATGGGATGTTTCTCTGAATCAGTCTTACTGGACCAACATGGGTCATAAACTCTCCCCTAGAATGACAGCATGCATTGATTGGCTATTTTACAGAAATCTGGGTTTTTGAACCAGTCACTGGCATCTGATTACAATGATCAGTTTAACCAAATCAGGGACTTCCTCCTGAACTTGGTGTCAGCTCCTCCGGAGTTTTATGGGCTGAGCTTGAGAGAAAGATGAAACAAAGAAAAGGTGGGCCAAATCTGTGTACTCCAGTTTTCTACTGTGCTAAGCATTTTTCATTCATTTTCATATTTGATCTTTACAACCAGCCTAGGAGGTTGCTCTTTTTACAGATAAGGAAGATGAAATTCAGGGAGGTTAAATAACTGACTTGCTCTGTGTCACCAGCAAGGTTGACAGAACCAGTGTGCAGATTCAGGTCCAAGAAACACTAGAGGCCTGCTTTTCACCTCTGTGTTGCCTGGTTAGCCACTGTATCTGGAGGGGAGCTTACATTTTAGCTTCACATACAGGGTGTTCAGGGATCCTGGCACTAACCCCGCGAGGTGGACTCATTTTTACCCCATGCTGAGGAATAATGGGAAAACTCTGGAAAGAACTTGAGCTCAGCTCTCAGGTTTCCACAGTTATTTGTCTGTTGTTACCAAACACTAAAGACTTTAAAAATTCACTGTGGTCATATAGGAAAGAAAAATGACCTCATGCTTGCAACCACAAATCCAAAATGCTCTGGAATCTGTAAGACGAACTGCATTTTAATTAGAAAAGAGAAAGAGCAATGAAGACTTTTTTGGATATTTTTGCAAACCCTCCCTTGCCTTGCCTTCAGGCCAAAATGTGACAAGTGCCCTAAATCTGATAACAAACACACACTTCTGAAGTCATTGTTAGCTTTCCTAAAAAGAAAAAAAGAATCACATTAGTTTTCTGTTACCAATAAGAGTTCAGGAATGCAGTCTTAAAATAAAGCACATGACAACACAAGGAGTATCCTCCATTACATTTCAGAAAGTAAAAACGGAGCTCTCAACCCATTTTCCTCTCTGCTTAGAAAGGTTTTTTTGTTATGTCAGGTCCTCATAACCTTGAGCCAGGCAATATTAAAAAGCCTTGTGGTTTATTCCTAAAATCTGGTCATTGATTATTGTCAATGCATTACTCTTAATCACTGGGTCCAACTTCCTAGCTGAAGATGAAGTTTTCCCAACTGACAATGGAGAGAAATAATAGAATATCAAAGAGCTACCATGTCCCGTGATTTGAAAATAGAAACTCTTGGGCTTTGACACAGTAGCTATTTAATTAAAGGGTGGTGACAGGCAAAGGAAAGCAGAGCTCTCTTACCTGTTACATGCTTACTATAAGGCACATGCTTTATTGACAACCTTATATGCATTATCTCATTCAATACTCTCAACAAACCGGTGTAATTGTTATTGTAGTTTATAGATGAGCATACTAAGATCTGGAAAAGTTAATTACCTATATATAAATTATAATGACTTCAACTGCAAGTAGGAGAATATGTAGCTGAGAATTTTTTTTTTTTAATTATACTTTTAGTTCTGGGGTACATGTGCAGAACATGCCAGTTTGTCACATAGGTATACAGGTACCATGGTGGTTTGCTGCACCCATCAACCCATCACCTACATTAGGTATTTCTCCTAATGCTATCCCTCCCTTAGCCACCCACCCCCCAACAGGCCCTGGTGTGTGATGTTCCCCTCCCTGTGTCCATGTGTTCTCATTGTTCAATTCCCACTTATGAGTGAGAACATGCGTTGTTTGGTTTTCTGTACCTGTGTTAGTTTGCTGAGAATGATGGTTTCCAGCTTCATCCATGTCCCTGCAAAGGACATGAACTCATCCTTTTTCATGGCTGCATAGTATTCCATGGTGTATATGTGCCACATTTTCTTTATCCAGTCTATCACTGATGGGCATTTGGGTTGGTTCCAAGTCTTTGCTATTGTGAATAGTGCCACAATCAACCTACATGTGCATGTGTCTTTACAGTAGAATGACTTATAATGCTTGGGGTATATATCTAGTAATGAGACTGCTGGGTCAAATGGTGTTACTAGTTCTAGATCCTTGAGGAATCACCACAATGTCTTCCACAATGGTTGAACTAATTTACACTCCCACCAACAGTGTATAAGCGTTCCTATTTCTCCACATCCTCTCCAGCATCTGTTGTTTCCTGACATTTTGTTAAAGCAAAGCTCTGCAAATTTTTTTTTTGAAAAGGGCCAGATAGTACACATTTTAGACTCAGGATTGGGGGGGTAGTGGGTGTAAGGTCTCTGTAAAGCTAACCTAACTCTGGCATTGTAACATAAACATATCTGTAGATAATATGTAAACAAAAGATTTGGCCATGTTCTAATAAAACTTTATAAGAGCAGATGTTATACTGGTTGTAGTTTGCCAAACCTTGGCTTTGAGCAATGCTTCTTAAACTATCTGCAACAAATACCAGTTAATTTTTTCTCTAATTTCTAATATATCATAGATTGATACTTTTATAAACTATAATAAAACGAATTCATAGAAAATGAAACAAAGAAGATATTTACATTCATTAAAAATTTTTTTTAGAATCAGTAGCCATAATGTTACTCCATCGTATTGCTAGAAAAGTTCATAAACAGTTACGATTTCTGTGCTTAACTCAATGTGGACCAGTAACAAACAGTTCATGGAATCACACCATGCTATGATTGATGCTCTGAGTAGCTATGCTTTAAGGATTGGAATATTTCTCACCGAACAATAAACCCACAAGGTGGGCAGTTCTGAATGTTTAGCCATGTTCTCAAGGACCCAGTCTTCTTTCATCTCTCCATTTTGTGATGCTCCACATTTGTCTCTCTTCCAGGTTCAAGATGGGGGCCCCTGTTATTGCATCTTCACATGTGATGTCCCAAGCAGGAAGACAGGAAGAGAAGCAAAAAGGGATTTCTTCTTGGGCTACTATCTCTTTTATTGAGCAGGATAAACCTGCCTCAGGGAGCAGACTGCTCGTATGTTTCACTCACTGTGAGTCACATGACCCACACCTACACAAGTCACTAGCAAAGAGCAGTAGGGATGCCATAGTTGGTTTAGCCTAGGTGGATTTGTTCCCTCGGGCTGGATCCAGAATCACCTGATAAAACTCAGGATTTCATAAACTAAGAAGGATGCCACCTTCAGGATTGTGCTTAAGGAAACCTATCTATTTGCTTAAGAGTTGAGCTTGCAGTCCTGATCCAGCCAATTCATAAACTGTGCTCCTTCCATTCCAGTAGTCTCTCCCAGGAAAATAATTTTTCTCCTACTATGGTTCTGGCTGTGTGATCCATGTACATTTAGTCATTCATGCAAAGCTTTAAAATTTATAGTGTGCTTCCATGTGTATTATAAAATTTGAATGTTAATGTTTACAACCTGTTTGTACCAATTTTATCCCAGAGGACAGAATTTAGGCCCAGGGATGATGTCTGAAATCACGCAACAAGATGTGGGAACATCAGAGCCCTGACTCAGGGCTTCTGACACTCTTCAGTGAGTTCTTCTTCAGGTATTTGACCATTTGCTCTGTACTGATCAGAGCATCAAAATCAGCAGCATCAAAACAACAGCCAGCCAATCTAGGCAAAAGGTCAGTACAGACAATAACTGGTGTGAATTGGCTGATTGTGCCAATAGAATTGACCCTCTTGATTGCGTTAATATGGACATTCTCATGTAGGTAGCCAACTGTCCTGGTGTTCTTGGGACTGAGGGGCTTCCCAGAATGTGGGACTTACAGGTTTCAAACCAGAACAGTCCCACTTTTCAATTTTAAAACAGGAGAAATCATAGGAAAACCAGGACAACTTGGTCCCCTTAGTCTCAGCCTGTCTGCTGCCAAAATATGCTTTCCTGCATTCTTTGCCCTACGAAGTTCACAAGCCCCCAGTTCTGTTAGCAAACCAACAATGTGTCTACTTTTGTTTTGTAAATGACTTTTTCACATTTAAAATATCTAAATAAAGAGAACCACAGGTGTATGTTAGATATTCTTTGCTTCTTTCACAGTTGAGAATTTCCATGGGAAATTAGTAGAAATCATTTTCCTTGGTTGTGAGGAAATGCATGCAGGAAGACCTTGTAAACTTTCTTTTCTTTTTCTGCTACCAAGCCCAATGCAGACACATGGCAGCCAATGTCAGTACTTAACCAGTTGAGTGGAATATATTTAAAGATGTTCCATCCGTTCCACTGGTTCTCCATAGCTGGTCTTGGACAGTCTGTTAGAAATCACCTAGGACTCTTTAAAAATAAAAACTGCCTGGGCTCTCCCCTGGGCCTATATTGGGCAGGAGGTGGGTAGGTAAGGGATTATGGAATGGGTTTGGGGCCAAGGGACTTGTGCTTTTCACAGAGTTCCCCATGTAATTCCTGACATGCTGCCAGCTTCACAAGCAACTGGCTAGAATCTGTCATTCAACCTTTCTGAGTGACAACTGAAATTGTAATTACGCTGTTAAAAGAGAACCTTATAAAATTGCACAATCGCTTGTCTTTGTCTTTTTTCCCTTCTCTCCTTTTTCTCCCTTTCTTTTCCGTTTCTTTAGTGGGATCATTCATAAGAACATTGGGAGCAATTTTGGGACATGTTCGTGAAAGGAAACTTACAGATATTTAAAGTGAATTTAAATATGCCTTCTAGAAACTCAGAAAGCTACTTGCTACTTAATGTCTGTAGAGTCATAAGGTTTGAACAAAATCTCAGAATAAAGAGATCTCTGGGTTGATCCCTAGCAAGGGGACATCTCTGGCTGTGTTATTTACCTGCTGTTATCTGTTGTTGTCCTCCAGTCTACCCCATCTCCATGGTCTACACCCACCTGAGAATCAGTGGACAGAAAGAGATTTGATTTACATTGCCCGTTAGGCTACCAGCCTCTTGTCGGAGCAGGCAACCGAGACAAAAATTAGTGACAAATCACAGCCCTGCTTCCTGTAATGTGACAAAAGCAAGCCCCATAGCAGTAAGGTTCTCATTAGGGCCCCTTTAAATGCTCAGACTGATTCTACTTTCTAAGTCACCAGAATAGTTAATACAATGTGTGGGACAACACGATTTCCATTGGGGCACAATCAAAAAGAAAGCTACTTTCCACACTTTCTTTAATCTCTCTCCTCACATCAACCTGAAGCAGAGCGGAGGTCCCCCTGGGATTCTTGCTCATCAGCCCTGCCTCCTACAAAAGGGAGATTTTTTGCCTAGACAGCTCCAAAGAGTCTCGATTCAAAGGTAAAACAATTAGTACACATTAATCATCACAAGGATGGTACTAAAAGCATAATCCTCTTAGAACTGGAACAAATTAAATCCAAAGTAGCAATATAAAATCAAGCGGAAACAAACTACCAAGTGAAGGAAGCTGAGAGGACCCTGCTCTGATGCTCCAATTCTTATTGCCTAAGAGGGTGCTCAAGCATCCCGCATCTTTGGTCTTTTCGCAAAAACTACACTGCCTTCTTCAGCTGCCTGTAAAACCCAAATGCTCTTTGTGCTGGGGCCATGTAACCACCTCCTCACAAATCGAGAAGCTCTGTGAACAACTACAAGTTGGAATTCCACAGTATGGGATCTGATCGATTTTCTAAAAGTGGACTGTTGCTCATAGAACCTGGAATAAACCCACCAAGGACTTGTCTGGGAGAAGAAGGAAAAAAAAAAAACAAAAAACCCTTCTTTTTCTGCAAAGGAGAATCTGCTGAAACTTCTAAATGAGGCCTGGACTAAAGTTTGGTTTTAAACAAGGAATGGCTGCTCCCTTTGTACCCCACCTGATGACCCCTGCCTCCTTTTTTTAGTGTTTTCCTGAACTTCAGTCTGTGAGGCTGGGAAGAAAAGCTATGTAATGAAATAACTAATGCTGCTGACACCCTCCGTAACAGCTGCCAGGCATGTGGGATGGGCCCATCAACAAGAAAGACACAATGTTATCTTGAGGACAATGATGAATGTTTGAAATCCAGGAAGGACGAAGGTATCTTTCTCACTTTCTCTTGGGGTACCTTTCAAGAGAACCGGGATGTTCCCTTGATTTCTTTCCCTCTTTCTTTTTTACATTTTCCCAGGTTCCCAGCTATATACTATAGTTTTCCTTGTTATAGAAACAGTCCCATTTCAAGTATGCACCTTTCTTCATGGAAATAACCAGGCTCTTTTTGTCTGAATCTTCAGGGTGTCAGAGGAACAGTGGGGCACTAACAAAACTCAGGAACTTCTCTCTTGTTCTTACATAGCCTAACTCATGCACTGTTATGTGAGAAGACCTCCTTCCCACCAAAAGTGAGAGAGGAAGGGTCAGAGGAAATGAAGAGAACACAGAGCCCATCCTGCCACCAAAGGAGCATGGAACTTGCTATGTTATTTGCACACTAAAAGAGAATTATAAAAGATAGGACCATGCTTAAAACAAGGAATTACTGGTGGACTTTCGTGTCAGTGTGGGAAATATTGGAGATAGATGTATCTTCCCAGAACCCATATATCCTGCTTATAACATTGGAACCTCTTCAGATGTAATCAGATTTCTTACTATGAGAATAACCCAATTTACAAATCTAGTTCCTGTAATTTATGTTGAAGCTATTAATATTTACTTGCCCAGAATTTTTAACTATCCATTTTTTTCTCATCTTTCTCCACTTTCCTCCTCTCAGTATACAACCATTGGAAAAGAATTACATAATGCTAGGAAAAAGCCAAGGAGTCATTGGCCTGAGTTGAGACTCATCCTTGCAAATACCCCAGAGTTCTCCTATCTCAGTGCTGTTTGTCTGTAGGATGGATTCGGGAGGTGTTTGTTTATCTACCCATGGCAGAGTGCAGGTTATGTGATTGTGAACCTTGTGACATTTCCAGGATGGAACATACTCAGCTTTGGATGAGATTATTAGCTTTCGCCTTGTCCGAGCCTAACAAATGAAAACCAGATTTGCATGTATAAATAACAATCAAGCGCTGAAATGATTTACTTAGTAAAGTTACTGTTTTGGAAACTAAATCGATGTGTCATGTCAAGATCTGATCTGCCCTTCACTCACATGGCAAAGGAGACTTCTCCAGGGTCTACTAGAAAAAAAAAGTTGGAATCCTATTAATAGTTTACTCTTGTCACGTGAGAATCACAGTGGAGTTTAGCTATGAGAATAAAAGCTCAAAATAATGTTTCTGAAAACATCCTGATAGTAGCATGTGCTATTTCTTATTGTATTCAAGACACACATGAATAACTCTCCCCCAGAAGGAAAGGAAACAAAGCAAAGGGCAACATATTTTCCCACTGTGTAAATTTCCTTCCTTAAGTAGAAATAGTTAGAATTGGAAGGCAAATCCTATGGTCATTACATTTCAGAATGCGGACATGATGACAGCTTCAAAGGTGTGTCGGGCTACACTTGTGCGTGCTCTTTTTTAAAAAGACAATAGGCATTGAAAATTAGGCACTGCATCAAAGCCTTTCAATTCTATTGAGACAAGTCTATAAAAAACTAAGCGATGCAGGGATGTTTCTGTGTAAATTACGTGGAGGGTTCAGTGTATGGGAATCATGGTCTAGAATGCTCCAGAGACCACATACAATTCTGCATCTGAGTGGTATTGTCAGAGATGATGACTAGAGCTAGCATGGAATCATCTGCAGTTAATTCTAGTCACTCTCCTGGCATTAAATCAAGGCCTTTCGTTTGAATTAACTGTATAAATGTTCAGAGACCTCACTGTAAAGCCACTAAATATAAAATGAACTGGAATAGTTGATGGTACAGAACTGGAGCTCGTTTAGAGTCCAAAGACCAGAGGGCAGTGTAAAAGGGGAAAGGATCAATCATTTAGACCAAATCCCAGCTCTTTTCTTCACCAGCTGAATGGCTTTGAGATAGTCTAATTTCTTTGAGCCCCAGTTTCTTAATTTACAAAATGGAAACAGTAATATCTAACTTGGAAGGGTACTGAGAACTTTAGAGAAACTACAAGTGAAGTTCTGGGCACATTGTAGACATTCAATAACTAGGATTATTTTATTTACTTACTTAACTTATTTATTTATTATAGCACTCAATGTACCTCTCTATACTTAAAAGTCCTAACCTGGGGACCTAAAGATATATGGGATCTAAGTCCAACCCCCTCTACTGAAATTATGTGCAAAGTCCTGGGCATATGGACATTTTCTTGAAGATGAGTGTTCATAACTTTTGTAATATTCTATAAGGGTCCATGATCAAGGAAAGGTTAAAAGCCACTACCTTCTGATTTGGCTTCACCTATGTGTTAACCCCATAGCATGGAATGAAAACAAAACAATTTGTACTTCCTGATTCTTTCCGTCAGTTGTATGTATGCTGCACCCAGTTGTTCTATCTCCAATGTAAATAAAAGTTCTGTGTGTGTATGGATACGTGGGTGTTCACATGGACATGCATGCTTGTGGGTTTAGGGGATGTTCATTTTATAATGAGCCACAAGTTTGCTGAGAAAGGACAGAACAATTGTGGGACCGAAAAGTTGATGACAGATGTGATTGTGGGGAGGAGCCTGGGATACCGTGGGAAGAACACCACGGGACGAGGCGGAAGGGACTTGGAGGGGAACAGAGTGGGGCAAAGCTAAGAGCCCTTAAGGGTTCATTTTGCCTGTGGACTTGGTGGACACAGAACCTGAGTGGACTTGTGGGAGGGTTGGTACTAGGAGCGGGTGTCTGGGTGGCAGGAATGGAGAGGGAGTATGTGGCGAATCAGCAGGAAAGAATGTGTTCTTTCACTAAAGGAGTCACCATGACATGTTCTGGGAGAGAAAATAAATGCTGAAGATAGAGGCGAATCTTATACATTAGATAAAAGAAGTCTTCATCCAGTAGGCAAAAGACTCACAGAGATTTAGGCAGAAACAAGAAAAAAATCTTGAATGTGTTGCTTTCTATTTCAGCTGGCTTTCCTTGGTCCTAATGCCAGTAGTTTCACTCTCTCTAGGGCCTTGCTTGGCTTAGGGCACAGTGATGAGGCAGGCTCATGTGACACTAGAGGATAAACATGTCACGCTGGGTGGCAGATGAAGTCAACAACTGGAGTTTGACATATATGTATGTGGCCGAGCGTGGTGGCTCACGCCTGTAATCCCAACACTTTGGGAGGCCGAGGCAGGTAGATCACGAGGTCAGGAGATCAAGACCATCCTGGCTAACACGGTGAAACCCCGTCTCTACTAAAAATACAAAAAAATAGCTGGGCGTGGTGGTGGACGCCTTTAGTCCCAGCTACTCAGGAGACTGAGGCAGGAGAATGGCATGAACCTGGGAGATGGAGCTTGCAGTGAGCCGAGATCGCACCTCTGCATTCCAGCCTGGGCAACAGAGCAAGACTCTGTTTCAAAAAAAAAAAAAAAATATATATATATATATACACACACACACACACACACATATATATAAAATGTATGCATGCATACGTGTGTGTATGTGTGTATGTGTATTACTCAAGTTATTGATCAAACTTGATGAATCCCTCCCTCCCCAAGATATAGATATATATGTGCTTATATGCATATATAAAACTAACAGCAGACATGCTTTCGTGTTTACTGTTTTCTAGACACCGTGCTAAGAGAGTTTTTTTAAAATTCCACTTAACCTTTAAAGCTACCTTATGAATAGGCATTATCATTGGTTCCCATTTGCAGATGAGAAAACTGAGGCTTACTCAGGGGAAGTAATTTTGCCATGACCACATGCATAGTAAAGTATTATGCTCGGACTTTAACTAAAAAAGTTTGATGTTGGAACCTGCAATATAAACTGACACCTTCTATATATTCCTGGGGAAGATGGAGCCAACTTACAAAATGCTAGGGCAAAAATTTAAGCAGCAGCAGAAGGGAAAGGAACTCAGATTTGAGGCTTAAGACTGATCCTGAGTCTCATGGTACCATTTCATAATACAGTCCAAAGTGGATGTATGACATTTTAACCCTGGACTGTACTCTGCCATGTTTTATTATTTCTCTGTACACCAGGCAGAGGAACTCCAAACAGAGAGGAGAGGTCAGCTTCAGAAAGGAGCATAAAACTATTGAGAGCGCTTTTATTTTTTTCTACACCAGTCCCACAGGTCTAAGAAAGTCAAGGACTTGATATTTACCATTCATTGGCTCTACACAAATGGAGATCTGCACTCAGAAGCCACAGAAAAAGAAGAAAATGCAGTTCACCACCTCCCAGCAGTCCTGGTGGTGTAGGAGGATGTGCCGAGGCCAATCTTTGATGGCTGCTGGTTATTTCCTCATGCGTAGTGTTAGGCTGGGGACAGCAGGCAGGAAAGGGGTGCTTGGAGAGTGTCTTGACCTTCACAGATGTCTTGCAAAAGGAAGTCAGTATATTGCGTATCTCTGAAGATGAGAATTTTGGTGAAGTTTCTGAAAGGTCACAGAGCTTCCAAATGCCCAACAGTTCATCCAGTATTACACACTCTTCCACCTCTCTTGCTTGTATCCCCTTTCTTCTCTCTAACCCCCGCAGTTTGCTCCTCCCCCTATATTGCTTCTCTTTCTTTCTCTCCTTTTTAGCGATCGAATGGCACACATCTGGGAATAGACAGCCGCGTCTCTGCTGCCAGAATACAGCTGCTGAGGTGTTTGGGGCTTACTTGGAGACATTAGGACATTGATCTGGGTGGATGCTAGTAGCTGTAGACATACAAAGTACTGTTCACTTCTTTGCTAAGGTATTGTGTACACTCTGAGGATATCAGAGAATTCGGAGAAAATCCATGGCACAGATTGGATGCGTAATAGACGCATGTACTTGGTTTGTGTGTTTATGTATACTTATTTTCTGGCCAGCATATATTCTCCATCATTCCTAGGTGCAGGAATTTCAGGAAATAGTCGTGCCTGTCATTTTTATCACTGTGTTCCCGGCTCCTAAAACAATACCTATCATATCGTTGCTAGGGCGGTGGACTTTGGCATGCCATAGGTCCTAAAGAAGTGTGGCCCAAAGCTAAATTTTCCCTTGAGGATCTCACTAGGGCAATGGATGCTGGGAAAGGATGAGGCCAAATGTCATTCCTGCTCTTTAGTGTCTCAGATTTACGCTGGATGACACTACTTTTCCTTAATTCATCAGGATCTCCTCGCTAGGACCTCCCAACTTTACTTCCGCTATACAATGAAATCTTATTCTTGTGCCCACCACACCTTCTATGCTAGGAAATATCACTATATTAACAAAAACTTCACCAATGCAGTACTTTAGTCCATATGAGAAGCCTTAAGAGCAGGCACTGCGGAACACAGAGCAAACTAACAGGGGAGAGAGTTGGAGGTAGGGGATTATATTCTGTTCTTACACTAATTCCCTCATTTTGATATTGTCTTGCTTTATCCTCACTCAAAGGAAGTCATTTCCTTAGTCTCTGTGGTGATACTTCCTTCACTGGAGGAAGAAAATGATCCACAGGCAAGAATCAGATCAGCCTAATTGAAAGAAATAAGATTCTTAAATAAAACCCTTAAGATCCTTCCCTTCCTCTCCCCACTACCATTTGAAATCAGCATTCTTAGTAGCTTCAGTTTTGAAGAGTTCTACCCCCCTTGTGATGTTTTATGAGGAAAAGCAATCCCACTTGAGGAAGAAAAAGGCACTGCAGCTAGCATATTTGAAGACTATATTTTATTTATTATTTTTTAAAAAACATACATTTTAACACATTTTTTGCTGAAGTTATGTTTATGTGTATCAGCCCTTAGATAAATTATGACCACGTGTGCACAACATAAATTAGTGAAAATCCCCACATGCAGGGTGGCAATTAATGATGTATGAAATTTATTGCAAGTATTTTTCCTTTGCATAATGCCTGCATCTAGAGTATTACCAGTTTCTTTATGTATATATCATGCTGGATGTCCTCTTATGTGGCTCTGAAAGAAACATTGGCCCAAGAGCTCTGAAGTTTCATCCTGGCTCTGTCTCAAACTTTCCCTAGGGTCTTGGGCAAGTCAATTAAGTTTTCAGAACCTTGGTATCTGAAAATTATACTATTTATAATTAGTTTTTAAAGTTATACTAATATAATTTAGGGAATAAAAGCTCTGGAGCTTGACAGTCTTGGGTTCCAGATAGACTCTTAGAAGCAACATGATTTTGTGAAACTCATTTAACCTCCCAATACCTGTGTAAAGTGGAGATAATTATAGCACCTATCTTTTAAGTTTACATATTAAGAGACATAATCTGTAGACTTCAACTTCAAAGTTGGCTAATCAGACATGGCAGGCCAAAATTCTCATTGCACCAACCAAGCAAAAAGGATAAATTACAAAAATCAACTTTTAAAGCAAAGAAAGGCTACAGAAACAAAGAACTAGACTAACTAAAACTCCGGGTTTTCTTTGTAGAAAATCTAATGGTCCCTGGCAGCTTTCTTAACTGGAGGCGTTTGCAATTTCTGGGTGTACTAGTTTGGTTTGCACTGTTATAAAGGAATACCTGAGGCTGGGTAACTTATAATTAAAAGAGGCTTATTTGGCTCATAGTTTTACAGACTATAAAAGAAGAATGGCACCAGCATCTGCTTCTGGTTAGGGCAGCAGGAAGCTTCCAGCCATGGTGAAAGGGGCAGGGGAGCTGGCATTATATGGTGAGAGAGAGAACAAGAGAGAGAGAAAGGAGATACTATGCTCTTTTGAACAACTAGCTCTCATATTAACTAATAAAATGGGAATTCACTCATTACCATAGGGACAGTACTTAAGCCATTCATGAGGGATCCTCTCCCATGACCCAAACACTTCCCGTTAGTTTCCACCTCCAAAATTGGGGAAGACATTTTAACATGAAATTTGGAGGGGACAAATATCAAAGCAGTTATCACTGCGAGTGGCCTAAGAACTGAACTTAAACCAAATTGAGGGATTGTATAAAGGAAAAACAAGTCAGCAGTTTTTTGGCAGTCAAAATCTGGAATGATAAACTGGAAAATAGAGGAGCTCAAATACAAGGGAAACTTGCTGAGTTCTAGGAAGGCGTGAGAGACTGGGGCCTGAGAAAGAAAGGAAAAGTGAAAACTCCTGCTGTCTTGTGGTGATTATAGTGTGACCGATTGTATTAATTTACCTGGGGCTTAGGGAGTTCCCAGAATGTGGGTCTTTCAGTTTTAACACCAAGAGAGTTCCAGGAAAACCATCATGAATTGGTCATCCTAGGGACTTAGGAGAAAAAGATCTCACTAGAGGGAATAGAATCTACAAAACCTACATAACCAATAATTTGTATAATATGTGAAGCTAAAGAACTCAGTTCAAAATCTGGAAATATTAACACTTCTAGAGTTGAAGAAATTGAGACTTCAAGGCTCCCAGTCAAAAGCCTAGGAGGGTCACGTCTGAGCAACCAAAGATGTAATACATCTTACTAAAACTTCAACCCAATCCAAACCCAACTAATTCCTTACAGGATTATAGAGATTTGCTTATCACTGTATCTGTCTACAAAATGAGAAGGGGAACCCCTATTGGTAGGAAATATCATATGAAGACCTTATAGTTCTTTTTCTAAATGTCCAGAATAGAGTAAAAATTGCTAGACACAAAATAGGCAGAGAAACATGAGCAATAATCAAGAAAAAAAAAATTGAGTTGTAACAGACCTGCAGATAATCCAGATATTGAAGTTTGCAAATGAGGAGTTTGAAATAACTATGGTTAATATGCTAAGGAAAATAGAGGTGAAAATTGACAAGGTAGTTTTAAAAGATGAACATTTTTAGAATTTCAACCAAGAGTTGTAGTATATAAAAACAATCAAATGAACATTCTAGAACTTCAAATACAATTTTCAAACAGAACTGTGGATGTAATAGAAGGCATAATTATTAAACTCAAAGACTGGCCAATGAATAATATCCACAAAGCACAAAGAGAAGAAAGAATGAAAGGAACAAAAGGGAGTTTAAGAGTATAAGAGCCATATGAAAAACACTAGAAAGGTTTAATACCTATAGTTGGTGTTACACTAGGAAAAAGGATGGTGAGGCAGACACAAACATATAAATACATAATGGTCAAGAATTTTCCAAAATTTATGAAAGCCATTACCCACAGATTCAAGAAGCTCAATGAATCTCAAGTAAGATTAAAAAACAAATTAAATAGGCACATCTCATTCAAACAGTTAGAAAACACAGAACAAGGGAAAAAAAACTCTTAAAAACAGCCAGAAGAAAAGGATACATTACCTTCAAAGAAGGAATAATTAGATTAACAACTGACTATTCATTCACAATTATTAAGGCCAAAAAACAATGTAATTACATCATTAAAGTGCTTATGGGAAAAAATTACTAATCTATAATGCCATACCCAGTAAAAATGTTTTTCAAGAATTAATGTGAAATAAGGACCTTTCAGACAAACAAAATATGGGATAATTTATTACAAGCAAATAGATATTCTAAGACATAGTTTACAGGAAATACTTCAGGCTGAAGGAAAATGAACCCAGGTGTAAGCAGGAAAAGATGAAGAACACCAGAAAGGATAAATAGATAGGAAAATATAAACAAATATTGCTGTTTAAGGAACAGTAATAGTGCTGTCTTGTAGAGTCTATCACATAAGAGTGAAAAGATATGTCAACAATAGCACAAAGGGTGGAGAGTAAAATAAAAGTGGTTAAACTCATAAGTGTCTTAAATAGACTGTTAAATTCAGGATTGCATACTGACGTATCTAGGGAAATTATTAAAAATAAAATACAAGAATGTATAATTGAAACACTATTAAAGAACAAAATATGGAATAAAAGACATATGACGAATCCAAAAGAATGCAGGAAAGCAAGAATAAGGAACAAAAAAAGAAACAAAAAATAGAGAACTAGAAAAGAGAAAGCCCCAGTGAGTATCAGTAAATACAGTCAAGGTACATACCCTAATAAGATTGTCAAGCTAACTTTTTGAAAAAGACCTAACTATATGTCATTTATAAGAGATAAAATTTGAATATAAGATTGTAGCTAAGTTGAAAGTAAAAGGATGAAATGAAGATGCATCACAAAATACCAACAAAGGAAAGTTGGAATGGCTATATGACTTAGTCCATTTGTGATGCTATAATAAAATACCTGAAACTGGGTAATTCATAAAGAACAGAAATTTGTTATTTCCAGTTCTGGAAGCTGGGAAGTTCAAGATCAAGCACAGCATTTGGTACCTGGTAAGAGCCTCTTGCTGCATCCTCCAAAGAGGTCAAATGCCATGTTCTCACATGGCAGAAGGGACAGAAGGGCATAAAAGAGAGAATTTTCTCTGAAGCCTCTTTTCAAGGGCATTAATTTATTCATGAGAGTAGAGTCCTTATGAATTAATCATTTCCCCAAAAGTCTCAGTTCTTAATACCATCACAATGGGGGTTTAGTTTAAACATGAATTTTGGTTTTTTGTTTGTTTGTTTTTTATTTTACTTTTATTTCGACTTCTAAAAAATTGAAATAGAGTCTCACTTTGTTGTCCAGGCTGGAGTGCAGTGGCGCAATCACAGCTCACTGGAGCCTTGACCTCCCGCGCTCAATCAATCCTCCCAAGTAGCTGGGATTACAGGCTCATGCCACCATGTTCAGCTAATTTTTTTTTTTTTTTGTACAGACAGGGGTTTGCCATGCTGCCCAAGCTAGTCTCGAACTCCTGGGCTCAAGTGATCCGCTGCCTCAGCCTCCCAAATTTTTCAACTTTTATTTTAGATTCAGGGGGGTACATGTGCGGGTCTGTTACCTGAGTATATTGTATGATGCTGACATTTGGGATATGAATGATCTCATCACCCAGGTACCGAGCATAGTAACCAACAGTTTTTCAACCCTTTCTGCTCTTCCTCCCTCAGTGTAGTAGTCCCTGGTTTCTATTGTTGCCATCTTTATCAACATGAATTTTGGAGGGGACCCCCACATGCAAACCACAGCACTATGTAGATAATGAACAAAATATCTTATTAGAATATAGTGATTATTCAATAAATGGTTAACTAAAATTGTTATTAAGAGAATGTTATAAAAAACCTTAAAATCTAGTGCTTTGGGATTCTATAATATTAACTTAGAGATGAATCTTAATTTTTTTTTTTACCATTTCTTTCAAGTTACCTTTCAGAATCTACCATAAAAACACCATGTCTTTTATTTGCTCAGGTAAATGTTTCAACAAATTATACGTATATTATATATGTGTTTATATATAATATCTATTATATGTGTGTTTATATATAATATCTGTTATATGTGTGTTTATATATAATATCTGTTATATATGTATCTGAACATTTCAGATGGCATATATAATATACATGTTATATATCTCAATTGAAACAAGAATATATTTAGATATTAAATATTTTCAATTTAAACTCCTTAAAATGTGCCAGTGCACTTTAAGGAGAGCGTTGTGATGGACCAGCACATTTGAAATTCAGGCAGTTGTGAAAATTCCGAATTTGGAGGCTTAATCCTTTAAATTGTTAAATCCTATGTCTGTGGGAATTGAAACTGTAAGAGAGTTTAGATCTCTGTAGGTATCCACTTATTTTGCAAGTGGCATATGTGCAGCCCACAAAGGGTAAGAAGGATAAAGCGTAGATCCTTGGCCTCCTGAATCATTGTCCAATATTCTTTTTACTTTGCTATCGTGAAGATCTTTCTTAAACACATTTAACAAGTGTTTTAAGAGCATTTACTATGTGAAAAGCACTGAGCTGCTCATTGCATATACAATAAAGAAAGGCTCTGCCATCAATAGGTTTGCAGTCTAACAAAAAACATAAACCTCGAATTAAAAATGTATTCTTCTATTAAACTTTTGATGAGTGCCACAGCATGCGATGTGCTCTTAAAAGAGGGATTCAGCCTAGTAGAGGCTTCATAGAAGGCATTCCTTCTGAAGGGGAATCAGAGTTAACCAGGAAATGAAGAGACGGAAGAATATTTCAGGTGGAGAAGAGAAAGTTGGTGACCTGTGATGGGAAGGAGCTTGATGCTATGGGAGCTGATAGAAAACCACTGTAGCCGGTGACCAGAAGATGTGCCTGTGTGTTGGGGGAGGGAGAGAGGGAGGGCATCACAGTGTGATCTGCAGCAAGACTAGATATTGAGAGGCCAGATTGTGAAAGATCTTATAGGGCTCACCTGCTAAGATTTTGGAAGTTATTTGAGTATCACTAAAGAAAGGGAATAAAATGTTCAATTTATATATATAATATATATGTATGTATGTATATATACATATACATATATTATTTAAATATTTGTCAAGTTTATCTATATTTATGTATATATTATATATTTATAAATATGTATAGTATTTAAATATTTAATATAAAAATATTGAAATATTTGTCGTTTATATATAAATACATAAAAATTGGAACATTTCAGATTAATTTATATATATAAATCGGAACATTTATATAGGTAAAATATATTTATAAATATATAAATATATTTCATGGAAGAAATAGCTATTAAAGGCTGGCATAGTGATCTTCACACAGATTGGAGGATGAAAGCTAAGAATATAACTGCAAAACTCCACAATGCAGCTTTTAATAAAGGACAATATTAGAAATGTTTAGCATGTAGACAACAATCTAACCCATATCGATAGTTTGCAAAGTTGTCTGTGTACTATGGGAACATGAAGGAGGTATTTAGGATTATATGAGTACTTTCCATATCTTTTATTTGGTATAAAGTTTTAAGGCACCAATGTGTATAATATAATTTATAATAATTACCATCAAAAATAAATCAAGTAGATTTGATAAAGTGTCAAGTTGATTTGTATAAATATATAATCTGAAATGTTCACATATATATATATGAACATTTATATAGATATGTAACCTGATTTTTATACTTGTCTGTAAAATTTCATGAGGGCAAAGACAATATTTTTCTTGTTCAACATTGACTCCTCAAACTCTGGCACAGTGCCTGCATATAAACATTCCATAATTATTTGACAAAGTAATGGATGATAAATGGGTGGACAGACATATGGATGGATGGACAGATGGATGATGGATGGATGGATGGATGGATGGATGAATGGATGGGCAGATGGATGGACAGATGGATGGATGGACATATGGAGGGACGGATGGATGGATGGACGAACAGATGGACGAATGGACGGACTGACGGATGAAAAGAATAGTATGGAAAATGGGTTGGAGTAGGGTAAAGTAGAAGTAGGAGACCAGTTCAGAGGCAATGAATGCCCAGGGAAACATATTGGTGGCATGAAATATATGGTGCAGTGAAGATAAGGTGAATTATACAGATTTGAGAAATTCTAAGGAGGCAGACTTTACATAACTTGATAATAAATTGAGCATTATTTCTTGAAAAGAGTTATGAGTGATGATTTCTACTTTCTGTTATGGACACCTGGGTGGATGGAGGTGCCATTTAACAGAGGAGGAACAGGTATGGAGAGAGATCATAAAAGTCTCTCACTGACTTTTCTGCTTCTCTGCAGAGAGTAAAGTGAACTCTCTAATCCCTCTTTGTAGCCTGAGGAGCTTACAGGGGCAAAGTGTCATCATTGTGCTCATTGTGGAACATTGCCCGGGCTGTAGATGAGATGCAAAGCAGAGCCATTTACAAATAAAATTGCAGTGCTATTTATTTATTTATTTATTTAAGTATAGGGTGACAGTCTTTGATATCAACCTGTTTACTTAACAAATTTGTCTTTTATTCTCATAAATTACCATATTTCATGATTCTTAGATGAAAATATTTAGCATCTCTGAAATTGGGGTATGTTTTACAATTCACAATACCTGCCTAAGACAAAGGTTTGCATGCAGGTAGCTTATTTGAGAATGGATTTCTAGGGCCAGGAGAGAGCAAGTGAACAAGAAGGGGGGAAAATCAATGCAAGGTGATGTTATTGAATGACCTAGCCTGTATGTGACTAGTAATTCACCCAGGACCTTCTGTGGAGAGCTTTATGAAATTTGGCTTAGAATCATCTGTTGTGAGGACGTTGTCTACAGTTGGTTGTGGGTTGCTCCATGGAGCATGACCTCCCCACATCCTTAAGTTGCAGGTGTGTAAATGTCAAGGCTCCTGGCATTCTGCAGTGCAGTATCAGAGAAATTCTGGGGCAGGAAGCAATCAGAAGCAGGCCAAACACTGCACAGAACTGTCGTATGTGAAGTGGTGCACAAAGGATATGCGCAGTGTATGGTTTAACTGGCCATGCTTTTTCTTTCTTAGTTCTACATACAATAATGGTATATCTTACATAACACCTTATATCTTATATCTTGATAACACCTTAGATTTAATGGAACAGAATAAACTGTTGACCTTGCAAAGATGCATTTTGTTGAGATGAGATTTGAATAAGCAACATCAGTAAAACTAAATTAAGCCATTGTCCACTAGGTAGAGACTGCAATTCTTATTTCTTATTTCTCTTCACTGGAACTGTGTCGATAAGTTTCCAAAACCAAGACTTTACCTCTGCTATGGAAAATACTCTACCTGAAAATAACTAGTACAGTATTCCATCATATACACTGGTATAGGGGAGCATTTTTTTTTTCCTTTAAAGAATTGAATCTTTATTTCAAATGAAATCTTTTTCTGAACTCTGTTATATAAAACAGATAAAAATGGAAATGCACTGATTGAAGCAGAATTGGGGAGGGGGTATTCCCAGGACCCCACAGCTCTATTGTCTTTTTATCTCCTGTGTTGGCTTCTCAGGCCTCAACATGGAGCCTTAGAGTTCCAACAATAGGGTTAAGAATATGTAATAGACAGGGGCTGGGCGCGGTGGCTCATGCCTGTAATCCCAGCACTTTGGTAGGCCAAGGTGGGCGGATCATGAGGTCAAGAGATTGAGAACATCCTGGCTTACACAGTGAAAACCCATCTCTACTAATAATACAAAAAAAAAAAAATTAGCTGGGTGGTGGCGGGTGCCTGTAGTCCCAGCTACTCAGGAGGCTGAGGCAGGAGAATGGCATGAACCCGGGAGGTGGAGCTTGCAGTGAGCCGAGATCGCGCCACTGTACTCTAGCCTGGGTGACTGAGCGAGACTTTGTCTCAAAAAAAAAAAAAATAATAATAATATGTAATAGACAGGAGACTTGCTGCATGCCACCTGCCCCCAAGGCATTTACGTAGTGTCCATTCACTCTTGTTTTAAAAACAATTCTAACAAACTCAGTAATATGGTTTCCCAGCTTGTAAGAGATTTAGAAGCAGTAATTTATATGGAAGAAATAGCTATTAAAGGCTGGCATCATGATCTTCACACAGAGTGGAAGCTGGAAGCTTAGAATATAACTGCAAAACTCCAAAATGCAGCTTTTAAAAAAGGACAGTATTCAGAAATATTTAGCATGTAGACAACAATCTGATCCACATCGGTAGTTTGCAAAGGCGTCGGTGTACTATGGAACATGGAGGAGGTATTTAGGATTATATGAGTACTTCTCACATCTTTTATTTGGCATAATTTTTGAGGCACCAATGTGTATAGTATAATTTAGAATAATGATTATAAAAAATAAATCAAGTATATTTGATAAAGTGTCATTTCAGTTACATGGAACATTTTTGTGAGTACAATATTGTATTTCTCAAATTGTTGAATAAGTCATATATCCCTGTGTGTATCAGTATTCATTCACCTCTAAGGGGTAGGAAATGCAAGTAAAACCTGTATCTAGATGAAGGAGTTGAACATCAAGAAGCTTTAGATAGGGTTTGATCCAGCAGCTTACTATGTTACCAAGGACCTGATTTCTTTCTGCTTTCCATTTTCACTTTAGGCCCTTCATAGCCACAGTATGCCTTGTTACTTTCTCATTCACATTCAGCAGGAATGGGGAGGAAGATAATGAGGAGAGAAAGGGGGTGGGAGGTGGGAAGAGAGAGAGAGAGAGAGAGAGAGAAGTTGGTTCTCCTTCCTTAATCATTAAGCAAAGACACTGTCTCTGATTGAACCAACACAGTTCATGTGTCCATCTCTGACACAATAATTGTACTATACAGTGCTATAGGGATAAGATTATATTAATCAATTTAGATCAGTCAGGGCTTGACTCTTAGCTGAAGATGGTGTTAATTCTTCCAGACCCCATGGTGACACACGTGGAGAAACAAATGTTCCTCCTGTTGCCTGGAAGAGTAACAGATCATGTCCACAGCACTGTTTCTCAAGGTAAGTATTGATCAACTGGACTCTGAGCTCAGTGATATGAGGAATCATCTCTTTTTCTGTCTGTTGGTGTAGCCCCAGCATGGGCACAAGACCTATCATCAGAGGAGTCCAATCAATATTTATTTATTTATGAATGAACAAATGGATTTTTTTTTCTGTGTGGAGAAATACACAGATTTTTATTTCATTTTTGCACTTCTTGCTACTCCCTGGTTGCAGTTGTTGAGGAGCTATTTCTGGCTTGACAAGAAGCAGGAAGTATCAAGATCAGTCACTGAACAAAAAACATTTCCTCCTGAGGTTTTTAGCACTATTTCCAAAACAAAAGAGAATGAAATCGGTTGGAATAAGACAAGAAGAAGTCAATCATTTATTTCCCGTGCTACAAATGTTAAAAAGAAGAACGAGGAGGAGAAAGAGAAGGGGAGGGAGCAGAGAGAGGGACAGGGAGAAGAATAAAAATAGAAAGGAAGAAAGAAAAGAAGAAAGGAAGGGAGAAAGGAAAGAACATCAGAAGAGAGGGAGGAAGAGAAGGAAGGAGGGAGGGAGAGAGGGAGGGACGGAGGGAGGGAAGGAGAGAGGAAGAACATATAACTAGAATGTAGCTCCAGTGCAAAGGTACTTGGAAATAGTGGTTAGCTTATGACATCATTTGCTGAATGATAGTTCAGAGACTGTGTGTGTGTGTGTGTGTGTGTGTGTGTGTGTGTGTGTATTTTCTAATAAACTTCAAGCCTAATTTGAGGCTTTTGCATTGACCAAATAGCTATGAGAATGTGGATAGCAAGTTATAAATCACCCAGCCATTTGGGTGTGGATAAAAGTTCCAAGCCAAATACCTGAGTGTCCACTTCATAACGGGTATAATAAGGCTATTTGAAAGCATGACCTAGATCCCAAGCTATACTTTTCTTTTAGAGAACTTTCTGACATGTTTATATGCACATATTGGAATTGTATCCAAGGGGAAAAAAACAATTGACTTTCTGACTTTATAGTCTTTCACTGACTTTTAACGTATTTCATGAAATGAAGTAATAACTTCAAGATCGAGGACATTTTCCTTTGGGTCTTCATCAATTATTTCACTTTCTCTTGGCAATGGCCTCCACCCACTTCTTCCGAAATATCAACCACTGGGCTGACGCTGCACTGGAAAAAATTTCTCTCTCTCTCTCTCTCTCCCCCTTTCTCTCTCTCTCTCTCTCTCTCTCTGCCTCTTCCTTTCTGGATACATGTTCATGCCATTAAATTGTTTTAATCACTTCAATTTTTACTATAGTTTGGCAATTTGTATGTCACTGAATTGTATGTTCCAAGTTTAATGCTTTTAGAATGCATTCAAGTAGGTTCCAATGCACTTACTCATTGCTATTCAAATGAGATAACCATATTTCAAAAAACAGAGCTCAGGGAGAGGAATGAGGTGACTAATGGGTTATAGGGGAAAACCATCTATCAAGACACATTGGAGACTGAGACAGATGGTGAAGAAATACCCCCACGTCCATTCCCCCAGCCCTGGAAGGCCCACTGATTTTATTTCCAGCAAACACACACCTTGGCTAGCTTCCCCTCACAAGCTTCTGGCTAATTTTTCCTATATTAAGATCTTAGAGAAGTAGGAAACTTACCTGTTTCTCACACCGAAGCTCATGAAAAAGCCAACCCCATAAGGAGCCAGTCTTAGGAGCCCTAAGCAAGCGCTGCCAGTTACAGAGAGAACAGTGGCACAGCTCTCATACATAGTGCTGGTTTTTAATGAGTGTTAGTAGGACTAGGACAAAGTGGAGTTTGGGGCAAACATTCAAAGTAAATAAAGCTTGTTCTCTTCACCCTACTTCCATTACTCATATTCTAAGTCTCCAGGGCATCTTGTAACTCCATGAACGCCCAAGTTTCAGTGTTGAACTTCTCTCTTTCTTTGAGAAATTAAGAAATTGACCCAGCTTCAGGCCGGACACAGTGGCTCAGGCCTGTAATCCCAGCACTTTAGGGGGCTGAGGCAAGCAGATCACCTGAGGTCAGGAGTTCAAGACCAGCCTGGCCAAAATGGTGAAACCTTGTCTCTACTAAAAATACAAAAAAAAAAAAAAAAAAAATCACCTGGGCATGGTGGCCCATGCCTGTAGTCCCAGCTACTTGGGAGGTTAAGGCAGGAGAATCGCTTGAACCCGGGAGGCAGAGGTTGCAGTAAGCCGAGATTGTGCCACTATACTCCAGCCTGGGCAACAGAGCAAGACTCTGTCTCAAAAAAAAAAAAAAAAAAAAGAAAGAAAGAAAGAAAGAAAGAAAAGAAAAAGAAAAGAAAATAAATTGACCCAGCTTCTGAGCTTCCCAGCCCTTCTTTTATATCAAGTGACCAGGATGATACCAATTTCCTGAGAATGACATTTGACTTACACTAGACGATGTGCAAAAAAAGCCTGCAGGACCAGGCACATGTTAGGTGTGTTTCCCGCTCCACATTCTTTCTACCTTGACCTTTCTTGCAAGTTCCAGGGAGCTAAGAGTGAGCTTCAAGGCAGAAAAGACTACCCCACAACCAGATGTCTGGGACCTGAAACTTTAAAAGTAGCCTATCAGGCAATTTGGCCATTTTTGTCAAATCCTAAGTGTGAGTCATCCAAAACAATCCCATTTCTAGAAATTTACCCTAAAGAGACATTCACCTAAGTATACAAGATGTGCACAGAAGGATGAACATCGCATCATTGCTAATAAATGATGAAGAACTGCAAACTATTGAAATGACTATCAAAAGGGTACTGGCTAAACATGGTATATCCATACAGTGAAATAGGATTCAAGTTTTTTTTAATGATGTGACAATTCTATTTTTATTGACATTAAAATTTGTTGATGTGATATTCTAAAATAAAAAAGAGGTTTACAAATCAGCACGTGTAGAGTGGTTTCACATATGAATCTCTGTATCTACAGCTATTCCCATTCATACAGCTCTGCAAACTCAGATGGCTACAGAGAGATATCTCAAGAATGTTAAATAGGATTTTAACATTGTTTTATCTCTGAGTAGTGGGGTCTGAAGGTACAGTCTACTTTTTTTCTTTTACTTTTCTATGTGAATTTTTTTAAAACAATAAGCTTATGCCATATTTATCCCCAAACATTAAAACTATCTTTCAACCTGTCCCATGAAACACTGAGCATGGACAGCGTTTTCCACCCCAGCTTGTATTTAACTGTACCTCATTTGCTCTCCACTGCTTATGATTACCTAAGGAGCTGTTTATTTTTCCACAAGACTGAAACCTCCTCTAAAATAAGGATTGTACCTTTACCCCAGTCTCCAGTGCCACACACCATTGCACTAACAGAAACGCAGTGAATGATTTCCACTTTGAAGTCTAGACCTCTGGTGATGTGGAAGCTGTTCCAAATTCTGACGTTGCCTGGCAGTGAAGCCATGGTGAACACTTTCTGAGATGGCTCATGCTAAAACAAAAGTAGGATGATCTTGGAGGTTCCTATTTTTCCTAACCTCATCATTCTGCAACCTAACTTGTTCAATCCCCACAAAGCAAATGAAATCAGAGGATAATACATAGATCAGATTTATAGACTCTAAAATGCTACCTGAATGTAATATGAGATTAAAAATTGGAAACTCAGTGCCAACAAAAATCATAGCAACACAAATCATATATTGATCCTAATATAAAGAAAGACAATTCTAGTGGTATCTAAATAACTTCCTATTGCCCTTTGTCTTTCCCTGCCCTCACCTCTGAGTCTTAATTCCTTGTGGACTTAACACTGATACTCAGTTTGGGGATTAAAGCAGGACCTGACCTGGATTTGTTCCACATTGCCAATGCCCTAGATTGAAATGTTAAAGGACTTGGAATAAAAAAAGTTGCATTTTCAGTAACGGCTTCACAGTGGCTGGGGAATTAATGTCAGCCAGGCAGTGATTTCCCAGTGGTTGGGTTTGTAGCAAAAGTCTTCAACTTTTATGTGTGGCCTGTTTGAAGTTGAAAATTGTTGTTAGACTCTCCAAAGTTGTTTGAGGTGTCACTCATCCTTCCCTTTTGTGTTGGGGCGAGGATGAGAAGCACAGCGGCTGGGAATAGTTCTGTGACTGCCACCCCCCGAGGCAGGTCCCTGCCAGGGCCCAATTGAGCCCATCTCCCAGGGAATTCAAAGCTTTCAGTGCAATGCAGCTCTGCATCTGTCTGTAGTCTTATCACCCACTACTCTTTTGCAGGAACTCTCCACTCCAGCAAGAGTGAGGAGCTCATGGTCCCATGAATGTGCTGTGCAAATAAGCATCTCTAGCATTTTTATTCAACATACAATTTGCCCTCTTAGGATATTGTGTTTTGGAGAGGCAGCAGCACAGGGAAATAATAATAATGATGATGATGGCATAGCAGCAATAATAGCACAGCGAACATCTCATGTAGCACTGATTATAGGCCAAACGCTGGACATAAGATTATTTCATTTGGTTGTCTTAATAACCCCATCAGATAGATGCAAATACCTCCATTTTACATATGAGGCAATCGGGGCCCAGGAAGCTTAAAGGAGTTAACCAAGGTTGTGCAGTCCATAAATTGAGGTTGGAATTCTTGTACTCTGACTCTATAACCTATACCTTTTGTTATTTTCTTCACCTAGGAATGTCTAGTCTTGGGAGCAGAAAGACCTGCCTTCTGGCTCTGTCTCCATCACGTACTGACTGTGTGACTTTGATCAGGTGTCTTTACCTTAAAATCAAGACTCACTCATCTAAAGAATGTGGTAACACTGTTTTCCTTGAAGGATTGCTAGGAGAATCAGAGTTAATACATGCCAGGTGCCTAACCAATGAATGGTAGCCACGATATTTGACCTTTATTCAACATCATCCTAACTTTTTTCCTAGATCCTGTCCTATTGCCTCCTTAAAGCACCTCCTTTCCCCCACCTTTTGTTTTGTTTTGTTTTGTTTTGAGACAGAGTCTCACTCTGTCTCCCAGGCTGGAGTGCAGTGGCATGATCTTGACTCACTGCAAGCTCCACCTCCTGGGTTCATGCCATTCTCCTGCCTCAGCCTCCCAAGTAGCTGGAACTACAGGCACCCACCACCACACCCGGCTAATTTTTTGTATTTTTAGTAGAGACAGGGTTTCACCGTATTAGCTAGGATGGTCTCAAGCTCCTGACCTCATGATCTGCCCGCCTTGGCCTCCCAAAGTGCTGGGATTACAGGCATGAGCCACCCCGCCCGGCCACCTCCTTTCTCTCGACAGTGTCACTCATTAGAGGTTCTATGTTCATCCTCAAGGGAGAAAAAAGAAGGCTATGAGGAGTCCAAAAATCTAGAGCTTAGGTGTTCCTCTGCTAGTAAACCTGGAAGAACCACACATCTCAAGAATTGTGGGCCTGAGGAGGCTAGAAAATACTGAATCCACGCAGTAACTTCCAGTATAGGGTAGAGTAAAAATTCAATTCATGGGCTTGGAATTTAGAATTTAAATCCTGGCTCTTCTATGCTCTGGGTGAAGCAAATAGCTGCTCCTGTAAGACAGCACACTCAGTGCCATTCCCGTGCCCTCCTGGTGTAACATCCACATCATAGAGGCTGGGAAATGAAAAACTGCATTGCCCAGTCTTCTTTGTAGTTAGGACATCTCTACAAGACTTGGAGACAGCCATGAGCATTGTGAGGTGACGGCCATGCGTAAGGAGAGAAGATCCTCATTGTAAAGGGGGCTCCCATCCTCACACAGCTGTGGTTTCATTCCTAGTGTCCAGTACCTAGTGTCAGAGGTGCTGCTGATGGGCAATGGAGGCAATAGGTGGTGGGACTTTCTCCTTAATGTGTCCATATGTGGCCGTGCAGGACCCAAACCCAGTCCTCTGGCCCTCTGAGAGCTAAAAAAAAAAAAAAAAAAAAAATACCCTCCAAAATCGTTGTGAGATCTAAAGTACGACTCTCAGAAAATCATATGCAAGGGAGATGGGGAGGGGAAATGGTAGGTAACTGAGCCTGTTTCAGAAGAAGGAACAGGGTTTGTGAAGGTTCATAGAGAGCAAAGAACATGCTTTACTTGAGGAACTGAGTATGATGTCGTGGAGACTGTAAGGAAGGGATGGGGAGAGGACATAGGTAAACCAGATAGCAAATGACCTGGAAAATAGCCTAGAGGTGTTTGGAATTTATTGGGCTTCCCTCAACCTGTCACTTAAAAACCACCAGTCTGGACATACCTAATTTTCCTCACTCAAACCACCCTTTTGCCAGTATACATAAGATGAATCCAAGAAGACTGCAAGCTTCAGGGAGAAGGGGGAATGTATTCCCTACCTCTCGAGGGTACTGTCTTGCCTGTGTAGCTTCTCCACAAATACTTGTCAATTGCACTTTGTGTTAAGTAAAGTTGAACGGAGCATGTACTTGTGCCTGGAATTTGTGGTGAAATAGCAAATCGCTTCTATTTGGATACAGACCTCTGAGTCCCACCCAACACTCATACAGAGAGTTTGTTCTTTTGAACTAGCATGTGCCCTGAGCAATGAATGCTGTTTACAGTGTGAAGGACTTATGGACAGGGTGGCTCTCTCTTTTGACCTTGTTTGTTCTTTTTCTTTCCTATTATGACATTAATTATTTCCTAACCACATGGCTTCTTTTTTTTTAACTTAGAAATTATGCCATAAGGTTAAAAAAGTCATGGGCAGATCTTTTTTTGTTTACTTTTGTTTTGTATTTGAGTCCTAAGACTTTTGTTTCACAAGATGGTATTTCAGCATTCTGGAGAACACTCTTTAGCCCATTTGGACATTTCTGACTGCAGGGTGTGGAGCTAGTATGGAATCACACTGGCTATAGCCCTGCGGACTTTTGGGGACATCCTGGAAGGACTTGGTGGATTCCTGAGGAAGGATTGAGACTAGAATCAAGAGCCATTTAATGGCCACTCATCAGGAATCTATGTTGCCATTTCTTGGACTAAACAGTAAACTAAAACACTTGGATCTTCAATCGTGTGCTAGGGCTGGCTCAAACCAAATTACGAAAACCAATAATTAAGTATTCAGGATTTCTTCAAGTCAGGTGTCAAACAATTGGTAGCTTGAAATCATCCACAGTGGGAGTATTTACACCATGTAACTCAACAAATGTTACAAATCAGGGCTTCTTCCTCCCTCCCTGCTTCCAGAGAGCTGGTTTATCAGCACATCACTGCATCTATCCTGTCTAGAAGAGTAGTGTTTGGTATATACAGATTTTTTTTCAAAAGGCCTGTACTCAGAAGCACTGGGAGAAAATGTATGATGGCTTAAACTTCATGCGGATGAAACCCACGTGTATATGTTTTCCTGGAGAATACACCCCATGATGGAGCGTAGCACAGGGTCTGGCACCTAGTAGGTGTTCAATAGACATCTCTTGAATGGATGAAGTTCTGGTGGGTTGACAAGCATCCCTGCAGCAGCATCAGGGAAGCTCAAGCCAATCTCCTACAGGAATCCTTCCTGAACCACGAACATTTGAAAGTAGCCACAAGACTCCTGTATGAGCTATGAAAAGGATACAGAATTAAGCATAATGTCTAGAGTTGCTCTAGAAGCTGGGTTGTCACACATATAATACTTACGTCACTTTACTTTAAAAAACTTACAACTCTATCCATGTGTTCAGCAACCATATTCCACTTTAAGCTCTGAGAACAGAATTTGTCTGATTTGTTGCTTTAACATAGCAGGTACTCATAAAATTTTTTTTTAATGAGTGAAAAATTAAAAATATGCATAATAATCCTGCATGAAAGTGCAACACTTTGTGTTTTCCAAAGTGTTTGGTGGGTATCGCCTTATTGATGCTCACAATATCCCTGTGAGTGGGCAGAATGCAACAATTATCCTTCCAGGCAGGTAATATAGTGCCTGACATGTCGGGGATACTAAACATTCATTGAATTAATTATGAATTAATCATCCCCTTTCATAGATGAAGAAACAAGCTTTCAGAAGTTACCTGACACAGCTCAGTTTTCATTAGTATCACTTCTGTTTACACTGTGCTGCCTCTCTTCATAGTCCCTTAACTTTAAAAAATGCTTCATTGTGCACTCTCTCATCTATCACCATCACAGTTCTATCAGATAGGCAGGTATTTTTATTCATGCTTTAGGAGGTTGTAATACAGTGGCACAGAAAGTTTCAGTAACATGCTTGAGATTGCATAGGGATTTGAGGGTAAAACTTGTATTACAATCTATGTTGCCTAAGGATTCTGAAGCTAGACTGTACATTGCATAAGATTGTATCGTATTTTACTGACTCATCCCTTCAGAGAAAGATAGATTGGTGAAAACAGGCTAACAAAAAGCAGTGAATCACAGCACATTCAGAAAGAATTTCTAAATATCATTATGAACCCTCCGAACTTATTTCTTTCACTTGAAATATCTTAAAACATGCTGATTATTAGATTTTCTGCTTTGCCACTTAAGTGTGCTGAAGATTCCAATCGAAGTTTCAAATATAAAATTACAGGAAATTACCAACTTTCTCTTTTGTGAAGGGAATTTTGATTTTTTAAAATAATCTGAGGAGGTGCTGATTTTCTACGAATATGGAAATTCCATGATTGTTCTTTGCCTAGGACTCTTAACATTTCCAAATGGTCACAAGACCCCTGTATGAATTATGAAAACGACACAGAATTAAGCATGATGACTTTTGCATTTAGGTTGTAAAACAATACTATTCCCAGCACAGTGCCTCATTTCCGACGAAAAGTTTGCTGCCAGTTTCCCACTTTTTCTGTGGATCGCATCACCACTCGTTTTATTAAATCCACCAGAAACTCCTGGAAACATGCATGATGTCGGTTTTTTTGCTTTTTTTTTTTTCAATGTGGGGGAAAAGAATTTTGGATGTGGGAGCTGGTTCACATTTCTAAAACATGTTTTTTCACTCTTGCTGTTCCCTTTTGACCTTCCTGAGGATGCATGTGGGTGTTAAATTGTTACCAAAGGGAGGGGCCCTTGTAACTACAACGAGATCCACACACACAAAGACACACTTTCCCACACACAAGACTTGGCTCCGTTGCACTTTCATGGAATGCTGAATGGAAAAGATGCAGGGTGTTTTTGATCTGCAAAAAAAATTTAGCCAGTATAGTGGCCATCATTTTCTGTTTTAAAAGAGCCAGCTTAATATTTGGGTTGGAAGGCAATATGTGTGAGGGGAGAGGGTGTGGCTGGCAAATGTTTCCTCTCTCTTAAAAAAGTATAAACATGATATATTCTGTTTATAAACATTTAAATATTACAAAGAAATATAAAGTGAAAAGTAAAAGTTTCCCCTTTCTCCCATCTCATCTTACTCTTAAGAGTAACTGTTATAAGGCTTATTGTTTTGAATTTTTTCTGTTTAATCAAGAATTGAGATTATGTAATTTGTGTTATTTCTTTTGAAGAAAGTTTATCACAAAAATGTATCTTACATACATATCCTACAACCTCCATTTGTTTTCATTTAAAAATGGATTCTGGGTAATTATTTCTGTCAGGATAGACTTCCAGGACTTCACTTATTCTTTTTTTAAGGGCTGTATAGTGTTTCATTGCATTGGCTGTGCCTTTTTTAAAAACTGATCCTCTATTGGCAAGTGTTCGGATGGCTTCCAAATGTTCACTATTACTCATAGTGTCACCTTGAACCTCCGTCTTTACACAGTGGGGTTGTATTGCTCTAAGCTTGATTGATGGCAGTGGAATTTTTAGAGGGAGCGTATTACTAACACTTGTAATTCCAGGGAGGAATATCTGTATTAAAGAAAGAATTTCCATTGATCAACACAAGCCAAGGCTCAGTTGTATAGAAGACAAGACCAGAGCCAAGATTTACTCCTATTGTAGTATGCTCAATACTGGTTACTCATTAAAATCACTTTGAGAAGGGGAACTTTCTGAAACAAAGCAATGTCTACACACCACTCTGACAAATTACATCACAATCTCTGGTATGGGGCCCAAGTGTCTGTATATTTTTCTAAAGCTCCTTAAGCCAGATTGGGAGCCACTGTTCTAGTGAAAGTGCCTCCAACATAGCAATGAATGTGCCATTGTTCTATGTCTCTCTAAGCTCATATGTTTCATGGCCAAACATAGAGAAGTATGTGTGTTTTATATAGTTAGAATAATATGTTTTTGGGGTTTTTTCTTTTTCTTTCTTTCCTTTTACTTGGCTGTTTGGTACATTTGGCCTCAATTGCTATTGGATAGCCCAGAAACATAGTATATGTTATGTACAGCTCTGCATACAAATAAGATCAGGAGAATGATCAGAGAGACAAATGGGAACTTTAATGGGGGAATGGTGAGAAGTCCTGGATGTGATTAAATGGAAGATAAAAGGGCCATTAAGCAACTGTGCAGAGTAATTTTTAGACTGAAAAATTGTAGATGGTCCTGTATAAATAGAATCCATATAGGGCATTAACTACCAAGGTAAATGACCCTTTGTATTCTTCTCCTATATTTCTTCAACTCACAAAGTTTGGTTGGCAGATGATGCAAGGTATCTGAATATGTGCATATAGACAGAGGGTTGTCTTGTGCTGGCCAGGAGCTACCACCTTATAATACTATAGATTTTCAGTATACTCTACAATGTGCAAATTGCATTCATGTGCATTATTTTATGTGACCCTCACATCATACTTGCAATGTTGGCAGAGAATACGATAGTACCTTTATTATACAGAAGAAACTGAGACTTGGAGAGAAGGAACAAGACCAAGATAATAGTGTTGGTACATGAGAAAGCTGGAAAAACATTTACTTCTAATCAATGCCCCTGTGGAATTAGCCGCTAAAGTTTCTGGCTCCTAGGCTGTGCTCTTTATGTTAATGTACACATGTCAGCAGGGGCAAACCAGATAGAGTGGTGTGGAGTGTGGCAATTAGAAAAGAAACCTGTGTAGGCCTGGCACAGTGGCTCACGCCTGTAATCCCAGCAATTTGTGGGGCCAAGGTGGATCACTTGAGGTAAGGAGTTCAAGACCAGCCTGGCCAACATAATGAAACCCCGTCTCTACTAAGAAAAAATACAAAAAATTAGACAGACATGATAGTGGGCACCTATAATCCCAGCTGCTCGGGAGGCTGAGGCAGCAGAATTGCTTGGACCCAGGAGGCAAAGGTTGCAGTGAGCCAAGATCACGCCACTGCACTCTAGCCTGGTCAACAAGAGCAAGATTCAGTCTCAAAAAAAAAAAAAAGCAAAGCAAAGCAAAGCAAAGAACCCTGTGTCAAGACACTGAAATTTAAAAAATTGTAAGTACAGTGTAAGAAAAAAACTTCTGTATATGTGATATAATATTATATATACAATATTATATATACACACACACATATATGTCGGGCCAGATTCAGCAGAGAGGTTTTCAATGTGACCCCAATTTCAGAAAATCTAGATTTTAAATTGTAGAAAACTAGAGAAAGAATCTGCCCTAGAAGTTGATAGAAATATTTCATAAAGTATTAAGAAGATATTGGAAGTATTTTAAGCATAGATGAAAGTGTTCTGGAAGTAGAGACCTTCTAGAATCTTTTCTTTTTGCATTTCAAAAGTATATATTAAGACATTTATCTGTAATGCCACTTTCCTCCGATCTCCTCTTTGTTACAAGACCTTGACATTGCTAAGCATGGATTTGACAACTCCAGTGATTTTCAGGAACATAACTTCCATGGTGGTCCAGAGACTGCTCTTTGTTGCCCAGAGAGAAAACACATTATGACCCATTTCCTCACGAGTTTGGATTGTTTTCCCAATTAGTCAGTAATCATCTTGCTGAAAATGTGCAAGGCAGTGTGTTGGGATGGACCAGTAACTAGGGAATTTCTGGGCTAGAAGAATAGGAGAAAATTGATGTTGGAAAAGGCAGCAACACTAAAATCAAAGCAGAGAACGATGGACAGACAGTGGGTACAGCTCAAGGCTTGAACTCTAAGTTTGAATCCTTTTAACCTTATACATCAAGAAAGTACTTTACATTTTTTCCTTAGCATTTTCTTCTGTTGATTTTCGCAACCATCTTGTGAGTTCAGTGGGGAAGTCAATATTGGTTTAAATGTTTTAGATGAACAGCAGCAGAAAATGTTTTAATAATTGCCTAAGGGTCTGAGTACAACATTTAATAGTCCAGCTGAGACCAGAACTCAGGACTCTGTACAGAAATCCTTGTCTCTGTATCTCATACTTCCTATTTCCAAACTGGATCAGGGCTTGCCTTGTGGTGGTGTGTATCCGGCAGCATATGCTTCAATAAACAAGATCTGCCTTCAGGTTCACGTTTGGGGCATGAAGAAGAGGAAGGGAACTACTTCAACTTAGCAGATGAAAAGGAAAATGACAGAAAAGTTGAAGATTTCTGTGTGAGAAAAGATATTTATTTCTCCTCTGACTGCTACAGAAGGGAAGAGCAGGGAGAATCACAACATGTGTGTGGGTGTAGATATGAATCCTGTATTATGTTGTTAAGTAAAGCTGTTTGTAATCTTTGAGACTGTTTCAGGAATAAGATCCATGAGGTAATGCTAGAAGCAAACAGTTTTATGATTTTTTTTAAACAACAAAAGACAGGAACTTAATTTTAACTTGGCTTGACCAAAATACTAGGACAGGCAATTGACTAGAGAAGCACTGAAGCCTGAGCAAAAACTGTGGTGATTTCTAAGAGCCAACATGGAATCACCAGCAATGAACACTAATTCCTTTTTTAAAAATTGCATTATCACATCCAGAGATCAAGAAGACATAAATAAAGTCAATCTGAATTTTAGTAAAGCTTTGGGCAGACCTTTTTTTTTTTTTTGGAAAATTTGTTCCCTCCAAACTCATGTTGAAATTTAATCCCCAGTATGGCAGTATTGAGAAGTGGGACCTTTAAGAGGTGATTGGGCTGTGAGAGCTTTGCCCTCATGAATGGATTAATCTATTCATGGATTCATGAGTTCATGGATTAATGGATCATCATGGAAGTGGGACTGGTGGCTTTATAAGAGGAGAAAAATAATCTGGAACTAGCATGCTCTGCCCCTTAACCACGTGATGCCCTGCACCACCTCAGAGCTCTGCAGAGTGTCCTCGCCAGCCATCACCTGAGGTTGGGAGTTTGAGACCAGCCTGACCAACATGGTGTAATCCCGTCTCTAGTAAATACAGAAAATTAGCTGGGCATGGTGGCACATACCTGTTATCCCAGCTACTTGGGAGGCTGAGGCAGGAGAATCGCTTGAACCCAAAAGGTGGAGATTGCAGTGAGCCAAGATTGCACTGTTGCACTGTAGCCTGGACAACAAGAGCGAAAACTCCATCTCAAAAAAAAAAAAAAAAAAAAAAAAGGAGAGTCCTCACCAGCAAGAAGGCTCTCACCGGATGCAACCCCTCAACTTTGGGCTTCTTTGCCTTCATAACTGTAAGTAATACTTTCCTTTTCATTATCGGTTACCTAGTTTCAAGTATTCTGTTATAAACAACAGAAAACAAATGAAAATATTATCAAGGGAAAATTATCTTGGTCAACCTAGAGGAGGGTCTTTATTGGCACGCCACTTGGCTCTACCATTGACTGAGTTATATTGAAAGTTTTATCAAGTCTCTGCATATATGCTTATGAAACTTTCAGATGAAGAAAAACCCCAGGGGACTACTGATAGGATGTTATACAGATTTATCAGACATTCTACTTAAAAATTTGAAGTAAGACAATTAATGAGAAAATAAAAAGAAATATGTGTCTGGGGGGATAATGGAAGGGGCAGGACTTCCCATGTCTTCCTTCATCTGTGTGAAGTAAGTTGAGGATAGGTGTTATGAAGCCCTTAGATCCTCCACCTATCCTTAGGTAGCCCAATGTGTCTGGAAACTGAACTCTCAGCAGGCACTTTCTATTTAAGAGCAGGAGCACAACTTTGGGAAAAAGAGAAAAGATATTTGGGGAGGAAGCAGCATTGCAGTAAGAACTATAGAGCAGAAAAGAATGTGAGAAGTCAGAAAGCAGGACAGTTAGAACTTCTGAGAAGCATTTTATATGCTACTCCACTTAAACTCACAGTAAGAATTTTCCATTCTTTCTCAAGATTTCTAGAGTTGTATCTTTGCCACACAGAAAAGACTAGGCTCTATGGGGGCTACTGCAAATAAAAAAAATTAAGTTTCACAGTGATATAATAAAGGGAGAGGCCAAGCGCAATGGCTCACACCTGTAATCCCAGCACTTTGGGAGGCCAAGGCAGGCGGACCACAAGATCAGGAGTTCAAGACCAGCCTGGCGAACATGGTGAAACCCCATCTCTACTAGAAATACAAAAATTAGCTGTGCGTGGTGGCATGCATCTGTAATCCCAGCTACTCAAGAGGCTGAGGCAGGAGAATCACTTGAACCCGGGAGGTGGAGGTTGCAGTGAGCTGAGATCATGCCACTGCCCTCCAGCCTGAGCAACAGAACAAGACTCCCTCTAAAAACAAAAACAAACAAACAAACAAAAAAAGGGGGGAACCTCCAGATTTCATCTTCCCTTTATGTTTTCCCATCTTATATTCTCATCTTATATCATCTCCTTTATTTCCATGAGTTGAGCTACCAAGAAAAATATCAACGGCCACTGAATGTATGGCTCCATCTGAAACCTCTCTCCTGAGTTTCAGCTTGGAATTCAAACTGTCCATGTGGAATTCACAACCACCTCAAGCTCAGTGTATACAATAAGGAAAACGATAACTCTTCACATCCTTGGAGAGGAATCCTGTAGAAAAAGTACTCCATTTTCTTAATTGAAGAATGAGAAGCCTCAGTAATGAGATCCTTAAGTCTCTTTTCAACTTTAACATTTTTCTGAGCAAATGGAATCATCTTGTTCTTCATTGTTCTAAAAAGGCCAGGGTGAAAGTTAACCAAGAGGCAGATTTAGATGTCAGATAAAAATGTAGAACTTTTCCCATTAGAGCGACCTCTGAAGGTGGTGAGGCTCTCGTCATGTGAGGTAGTTAATTCAGATCAGCTGGGGGAATGCCTTGGTATGGATTTTTCCCTGCAAGAAAAATTGTTCTGGATCTCTGAAATTTTTTTCAGCTCTAAAAGTCATGCACCCACACACACACACACACACACACACACACAAACACACACACATTTCATATATACACATTTTAAATTAAATGTGTAATTTGAATACTTTGCACAGTCATAACTGCAAATTTCGCATAAAAACCCATCCCACTTGCATGACAAATTTTATAAATTACTATTTCTGTTGTTAATTTTTCCTCCTTTTCTTCAATTAAAAATTAAGTGTACTATATATTTCATCACATTAGACCTCTTAAACTACCTCATTTCTAAATCTCTTTACAATTCTACATAACAAAGTTGTCCCTTTTATCAACTACATCCTGTCCAAGAGTTACTAATGGAGTTGATAATGCAGTTCTTGCTGCAGCCGACTTTGGCACTGTGAAAAGTAAGGACATCATGCTAACCGATCCAAGCCTGTCCCAAGTAACCTTGGTCACAGGGTCTCATTAATCACAATATATTTTCCATAGCAACAAAATCGCACATTCAATAAAAAGCAATTGCTCTTAGCAAGAGTGAAGCCCCAGGAGGTGGAGTAGGAGAGCATTATTTTTTATAGCAGCTAGAGGACGTAAGTTCTATTAGAGGAAAAGGCAGTAGGAAAGCATAGTATAAAAAATGATGCCTTCCTTAGAGCAGGTCCCAAAGGGTAACTGGGCATGTTGGGTGTGGGAGGGGTACACTTTCTATGTCTTTCAAGGTAAGGGAAAATAGTTATGTTTAGAGCTCTGGTGATTGGTCCCATTTGTCACATGGCAGTGTCTCATCCTAACAGTGCAATGGGAAGAATCATTATAATAATAACAATGGATAACATTTATTAAGTGCCTACTGTATGTCAGATAGTGTACTAAGCACCATATAGGTTTTATCTCATCTAACTTCACAAGAACTCTTTCATGTAAGTCTTATTATCACCATTTTTAAGTTGAGTGAACCAAAGTTTGGTTTGTCCATTATCACAGATGGAAGAAACAGTCATCTCCCCAACTCCAGGCCTCACATTTTCAGCCAGTTGGCTCTATTGTCTTCCAAGTCCTGTGCTCCAGTTTATCTCCAATAATGGAATCACTGGGGAAAATCATTATTAAAGGTTGTTATATCTCTTTGCAATTCATCTGGAGGCTTTAAGCCTTCAAACCAAGACTTGAAAACTTGTGAAAGAGAATGAAAAATGTTCTCAATGAATCAGAAATTGTGGAGTTGTGAAATATGGCCTTGGCCCAAGAAGCTTAGTCTTCTTTAGAATTTTCCACATATGCAACATAAATGGAAATCAGTTTTTCTGGTCCAAATCCCAAGTATTCTGAAGTAATGAGGTTCCAATTGAGCTAGTTAGGGAAACTGTTGTAGAATGTCCTATACAATATCTGTATTGGAATATGATCTTCACATATGAATTGATAATTGTATAGATGCATTGATGGATGCACTTAGATAATGGAAGGAAAAGAGTGTACTTCAGGTTGGTCCTAAAGTTTGGACAGGATGTGGATAGGTGTGGAAATAGAAGTGAAGCTTGAAGTCGCTGATTCTCCTGCATCTCGTTGAGCACAGGGGTATGAATCTCAGTTTGGCTGTTTAGTAGCTCTGTAATTTGGGGCAAGTCATTAATTCCTCTGTGCATCACTTTCATTCTTCAAAAATGTATGGTAATAGGCCAGGCACGGTAGCTCACTCCTGTAATCCCAGCTACTTGGGAGACTGAGGCAGGAGAATCGCTTGAGCCTGGGAGGGTGAGGTTGCAGGGAGCCGAGATAGCGCCACTGCACTCTAGCCTGGGTGACAGAGTGAGACTCCATCTCAGAAAAAAAACAAAACAAAACCCACAAAAGTGCATGATAATAACTTCTACTCTGTTGAAAGAATAAAGTGAAATAATGATCTTTGCAGATCAACTCATGACTGGTTTCATATCGCTCAGGGCTCGTATCAACTGTGAGCTCCCCAGTGAAGTCCTTCCTGACCTCCACATGGGGACTCTTAGCTCCTGGCTGCACCATTTCTCTGCTCTATTACCCTGTTTTTTTTTTTTTTTTTTTCCCAGATATTTGTCACTCTCTCTAACAGTCATATATTTATATTTGTTTAGTTGCTTATTGGCTTCACTCAATAAAACGCAATCTGTTGGAGGTTGGGGAGCTTGTGCTTTTGTTCACATCTATATCCTTGGTGCTTAGAACAGTGACTGCCAGAGAGTAGATGCCTGATAAATGCTTTTCAATGCATGCTTGAATGAATGAAAACATGATAACCACTGGGATGTTTGTTAAAAAATACAAATGCCCTGGAACCCTAGAGACTGATTCAGAGGCTCATTCTGAGGACTCCAGGAAATGGGAATGTTACAAGTTCTTCATGTGATTCCAACGTGCAACCTGGTTTCAGAACTTTCACATTATAAAAATTGTCTTTGCCCTCAAGGAACTTTCAATTTTAAAGGGCAGACAATATCACTGCTTAGTGAAGGAATGACAAACATCTCTACCAATTTGATCACCATAGGACCAAACTTGGGCTGCTTTGGTCTTCTGGAACTACAAAGAAAAAAAAATAGAAGGACAAAATGCTTTAAAAGAAAGAAGAGAGAGAATAGGGGAGGAAAAAGGCAAAGATCGGGTGAGATGAGTAAGTACACAGTAAGACGCCCCTCTGCAGAGGTCTGTTAGAACAATGATAAAGAAATGAGAAAAAAATGCAGAAGAAACAGATGTAGCTGCCAGAAGTTAAATACACATCTGTTAAGAATGCTCTTCTCATATGCAGGGTCAGAAAAATATGTACAAATGTAGCACCTCTCTGATTGACAGAAAAACCTCAGTTCTGGCACTGGGAATCTTGTTTTCTTGACAGCACTTTGTTTTAAAGCTGGAGGCAGAGAAATGTCTTATGCATGTCCTTAAACTGGAAGGCCTTTTGTTCAGGATACTTATACCATTTGCAGATAATGATGTGCATAGCAGTTTCAGCTGTCTGCATATGCATTTTTATGTTTTTTTATGACAGCTCTGCGTACTGAACTAAAAGGCCATTTAGAACTGTCAGGCACTGACAAGCATTACCCTTTACATTTACAATTCTGTTAGCGTGCATTGTCAGGTGGGCTCACCAGACTGCAGAAATGTGATTTTCTTTGAAACCTATGTATGACTTTAATTTAATACAGCAGTCTCAAAAAAAAAAAAAAAAAAAAAGAAAAAAGAAAAGAAAAGAAAAAAAAAAAGAGAGTGTGTGAGCCAAAGAGAGCTTTATTAAGTATTCTTTTTTCATTAATCTCCTACTTTTTTGTTTTGTAAGACCCTTCCTTTATTCCTTATTCTTTCTTCCTTTTCTCTTTCTCTTCCCTCTCTATTCTTTCTTCTTTTCTTCCTTCTTCTCTGTAGTTTCCTTCATGTTAAGCAGAAGGCGAGTCAGACTACGGAACTGACTATACCTATCTGAGCCATGCCAGACTCTCTCTCACTTTCCATTTGGCCTGGGGTTAATTTTTAGTCAAACCAATTTTTAAAAGATGTTTGCCACAATGTAGTAGAACGACTATCTGGATAATGGGAACATGGAAGGAATTCATTTAATCCAGCTAATGACTTATCGTTCCCCACCTGTCTTTGAGAGTCCCTTTTCCTCCCCTAAAACATTTATCTCAACAGTCTGAAAAGCTGTTCCTATAAAAGACACTGGCAAGCACTGGAAGAGAATTGAAAGCAACGTGAAGAGGTGGTTTCACACTGCAGGATTTTGCCATCCACCTGGGGTAGCTGGCCACGTGCATGAAACCGAGAAGTTTCAGCTCAGGCTAGGCTGAAATGAAATGCTGACATGTATATGCTGACCTGAGACAGATTTGCCAAACAGTGACGCAGCTTCAGCGAGCCCCTCTCACTTGCCTGTCTCCTGTGCATTCCGGAGGTGGTTGGGAGCAGAAGCCAAGTCACAAACAGAATGCACTTTTTAATCAACATTGCTGTTAAACTGCTTCAAGAGACCACAGTGAAGGGAAGAGGCCTGAATTTTCAGTTTCCCTCTTGTACCTTAATTTTGCGTTCATAATTTTGTATCCTTTATCTTATAAAGGATTCCCCAAATGGTATAAGCCTCAGGTTCCATCACCCTGGACTTGTCTGTGCTTCTGACAGCAGCTTCTGCAAGTGATTTAGTGAGCAATGTGTTTGGGGCGGTCAAGGTGAATTTTCTTTAAAAAGCTCATCTTCACCTGGCCCTCCATAAAGCGCAGGATTTGGCTTGGTGGAGAGGGCCACGTCGTATCGGCACATAGAGTTTTCGGAAAATACTGGTTAAAGGGTAAAAGCCTAAAAGCCGGCATTTTAGGCAATTGACAAGTATTTCTTTTAACTTTTTAAAATTGAGAGATACATAAAGTGCAATGTGCACTAATCTTAAGTGTGTGACTTGACAAAATTTACTCTCCATAAAACCACGGAGCCACATCCAGATCCACATCTACAACCGTTCCAGCTCCTCAGAAAGTTCCTGACTTCTGAGTATAAAATGCGTAATCCCCTCCACCAAATTTTTCAGAAAGGCCAGAAAGACAGGGTAGAGCATACTGGGCATGCTGAATTTGGTATCAGGAGAGCATATTTTGTGTTGACCCATGAATGGAATGGCTGTTCAGAAAAAGAATCCAACCCAGAGGGGTGGAGAGTTACCCCGCTCCTTCCTTCGCTCTAAGAATAAGAAACACCCTAGCACACAGTTAATGCCCTGATGGCAATGGCCAGCTTTATGTGTGGACAGCAAAAAGTGTTACCTGTTATCTGGATGGTGACTTGCAATTTTGCTTGTGCCTACAGTTATACAATTAGAATTGTATAACTTTGGGTTAAGCCTTGCCCTTTGCATTAAGTTATTTGAAAAATCATATTTGCCATCTTCAGTGTGACTGACTGGTGTCATATCAAATTCTAAGACCTTTCTTCAAATTTGCTAATCAATAGCTTTTTTTTTTTTTTTTCCTCACAAAGCAGTGGGGTGAGGCCCCCAGGCTCCTGATAGCAGATAGAGGAGAGAACGAGAGCGCAAAGAGGGAAGCCGAGAGGAGTGATGAAGACTCTGGCTCTGCCATCTACTCAGGCTGTCTTCGCCAGCCACACTGTGAGCCCAGGCTGGTTAACGCTTCCTCCTGGAGGAGAAAAGCTAAGAGAGAAAACAAAATCCATACAGTGCACTCCCCATCAGCCCCTCCTCTCTGTCTCCTCTGTGCACTAACCTCCAATGCCCTGCGGGAACCAATTACAGTATTCTAATGAGTGCAGTTTCCAATAACTGCATTTGACGGGCCTGTTACCTCCTCATCTCGACTCACCTTTCCCAGCCATGAAGCAGGTGGCCCAGTGCTTGCTCACTGGCCAGGCTTCTCCTGATGGAGTCACCAAGGATGCAGGGCCATAAGGATGGCTGTGTGAATCCTGGTGTTCCCAGAATGCAAAGGACTGTGGACCAAGTCGGCAAGGAAATAAGCCAGGCAGGTTGGTGGCTTTGGATGAACATGGTTCACCTGCTTGAAATAGTCTTTGGGAACCAAAATGAAGAGCCATGTTTTTTAGAAAGCCGCTGTGTCCTGGATTTGCTTGTAGAAAAGGGGTAAACAGTGGGTTAGAGCATGAACATTGGAGTGAGGAAGACTTACCTGAGACTTATTCCCCATCACTTACTAGCTGCCTGACCTCCAGCAAGTTCCTTCATGTCTGAATGAGCCTGGGTTTTATCATCCATAAAAGGGGAATGATAATAACCCCTACTTTGTACAATTGTTTTAAATATTTAAAGAATAGTGCATGCAAAGCCCTTGGCACTTTTTCCCTTGGCTTGCTGAATAATATGGAGCTATTGTTATTCTAACACAGGTTGGGCTAATATAGATGGAAATAAATATACATTTTTATCACTCACTGACAAAGCCCTGCCCCTTTTCCCTGGTTCTGCTCTTGTCTCTACCCCTACTGTCTCAGACTCCACTCAGCACTATGGTGTCACCTCTGTTCTATGCAGCCATTATAAAGCGTGTGACTTGGACGTACAAGCACCAAGATACATTAACTGAGAAGGTAAGTTTTTATCTATGATATGCATGTATATCTATATATGTAGGTATGGAAATGCATGAAAAGGCACTGACCAAGTTAGTGGCACTCCAAATTATCTTGGAGAAACGGGAATAATGGGAGTAGAGTAGAAAGGAAGATAATTTCACGTTTTACTCTTGCTACTCCTGGATTGTCTTTTTTCCTTTTTTTTAACTTTTTTATTTTTGAGACAGAATCTTGCTGTGTCACCCAGGCTGGAGCACAGTGGTGCACTCATAGCTCAAGAGGAATCTTGAACTCCTCAGTTCAAGTGATCCTCCTGTCTCAGTCTCCCTCTTCACTAGAACCACAAGTGCGCACCATCACGTCTGGCTAATTTTCTTTTCGTTTAATTTTTTGTAGAGATGGCGTCTTGCTATGCTACCAGGCTGGTCTCATATTCCTGGGCTCAAGCAATCCTCCTGCCTTAGCCTCCCAAAGTGTTGGGATTACATGCATGGGCCTCGCAGATTGTCTTTGAAAATAAGAGTATATTCAGGAATTACTTGTGCAATTAAAAAAAAGAAGCAAAAAAGATGTGTTTAAATGGTCCAAGGTTAGAGGTTGTGGTTTTGTTGCTGTTGGGGCCCTGGAGGTTCCCCATACCCTGCAGGGTCACCCCACTGAGGCACTCCACACCTACCTCTTCCAAAGCACAGCAGGTACCCTCTGCCACTCTGTCATTTATTCCAAGTCTTTCTTTCTTGTCTATTCTCAAGGGACTGTGTCACTCAAGCCTCTGACCTTCTACCCACTGACAGTAAGGGTTTGGGCATTTTATAATCCTTTAAAGTGTTTTTTAAAAGTGAGAGAGGAAGAGAAAAATTGTCTCCAGATTGTTTGTAAGAAAATTCAGATTTACAAATAGGTAAAGTGGAAAGTGACTATTATCTTTATATGAACGTTTGAGAATTCATCCAAGCAGTTAACTATTTGACTCCCTTATGCATGTAGAAGAGCTTGCTTACTGCTCATTAGCCATGGCAAGAAGTCAGGGAGGCAGTCAGTTCCCACAATTAAAGATCAATACCCAGTGCAGATCAACATTCTCCAGTGCCAAGCCAAGTCATGAGAACTAGAAATGGGTCTGGAGAAATCTGATGGAGCCCCTTTTGCATAGTGCTTTTTGCAGTTTGCAATGATACATTCGAAATTACTCAAGAAATCAGCAGCATCTTTCATAAGAAGTTTGCATCCTGTCTGGTCTTCTAAGTATGTGAAAAAGACCACAAGCCCCTTTAGGTGCTTGTTGTCTGGAGGAGAGGGAAGACTAGATGCACAGAGCCATGGTGCCTGACCTAGGTCTATGCCCAGGGTGCAAAGCTAAACTCAGAAAGAGGAAGAAATTAGAAAAGTGGAGAGATGGCTGGGCTGTCTCTGAGCCTGCTGAGGGTAAATCAAGGCTTGCTTCCCTTCCTCCATTGTCTGACTCTTTTCTTCCCACTCTCCAGTCTCTTCCTCTCCACCTTCCTGACCCAGAAGCTTTGCACAGGCTGTTCCCTATGCCTTAAATGCTGTTCCCTATGCCTTAAACACTCTTCTCCAGTTGATTGCCTCGCTGACTCCGGCTCACCATCTGGGTTTCAGCGCCCTGTTCAGGGATGCCATCCTTGACCTACCGAAGTGCCCTCCCATTATAAGTTGCTCCTTTGTTATTTTTTCTCATAAACCTGTTTTTTTTCCTCATAGCACATAGCAATCACATTTATAATCACATATTACTTTGTCCATTGAATTTATTTAATCCCTGTTTTTCATGAGATTGTAAGCTCTTTGAAGGTAGGACTGTCATGTAAATTCCCTGTTCGGTGCTTGGCACAGAGTTGAGTATAGTAGACGCCCAATAAATATTTGTTGAATGAAAGGATAAATTAATTAAATTAGTGAATTAATCAATGACTCTAGCTATTCCACAACAAGTACTTACAAATCCTCATTTACTTTGCTCCTTTTCTCTGAAAGCTCTTCTTCCTTTTCTTTATTTATCTAAATCCTCATCAGCCTCAAAACCCAATAACAAAGATGGTGATAGCGTTGATGATATTAACCTCCTCTGGACCACATACTGAGAATTCCATATAAATGGAATTTTATTCGATCTTCATTACTCTATTGTTATTACCAAATATCATATGGCAGCCACTCCAAGACCCTGCAGCGATGCAAGGATTCTGCAGCCTGCATCTTGGAGCCCAGGGGTGCTGGGGAATTGAAAGGTGAGGACAGCGCCCCAGCTCTTTGTGATTTGCACTTGGCATCTCTCTAGGGTGTCTGTGTTTTAAGCTGAAGGGCTGTGGCTGCTGCTGCAGCTTCCTTGCTTTTGTAATTCTCTCCAGCACTCTGGGACTGCTGGATTCTGCTGAGGCGGGAAGAGCAGAGAGAGATTTGTTATTGCTTTTCTGATGCTTTCAGTTACCTGGTCCTTGGGGGGTTGTAGGTAAAGAACAAGAAGCCAGAGATATGCAGTAGACCTAGACTGTTAAAATATAAGGTGGCTGATGAAGAAAGTGGTATGATTTGCGAAGCAATAAAAATTGTTATTTCCACTCTCACTTATGCACTCCATCCCCATCTTCTCCAAAAGCTCCCAAAGTACAGAGGTGAAAGGCAACAGTGTTCTCAGAGGCCAGGCTGCTGTGTTCAAGCAAGCTAGCCTGTGGAGCTCAGCATTTACACTGAGAGCCTCAGTTTCCTCATCTCTAAAATGGACATAAGAATAGTTCATACCCAATAGAGTTTCATGAGGAGTCAATGAGAAAACGTGTGTGAAACCTTCACATACTGCCTAGTACCACATCACATTTTTAGCAAGTACTAGTTACTATTTTTATTGTTTATTCACTAAATGTCTAAAGTTAAGTACCAGTCTGAATCCAAGCCCAAATGTTTCTGATTCCTAACTGTGTTCTTCTAAAATCACCCCTGATCCATTACGTGACTGTTTGCCTGCACTGTGAGCAGAGAGGGGGAAGAGGAAAGATTAATTAAGAAAGAGTCATAAAAAAAATTCACTGAATATCGAATGGATGTAATATTAACATACGTAATTACTTCTCAACTTCAGAAGCTATAATATCAAAGATAAAAATCATGTCAGCTTCAATCTTTTTCTCATTGTAGATTCAGACCATTACATTAATGACTAACTTTCTGAGCTGTGTAATTTTCTCTTGGAAAGATACCTTTTTTTTGAGCTTAAGCACAGAAGCCCTTTCCCAGGCACACCCCAGACTTGAGGGTGGCAGAGAAACCTCCCTGTGGAGGCCTCTCCCCTCCCCTCCTACTGCTGCCGTTGTCAGTGGGTCATCTCCCACTGGGAGGAAACAAAAGGCAATTAATCACACAGGCAGCCAAGCCTTGCCTTTGGCCTGGCTGTGGAGTTGGCTCCCAGGACTTCAGCAGGAGGTGGGAGCTATGTGTGAGCAAGCTACTCAGTGTCCCTTATTCAGAGACTGTTCCAGTAGGCACCAGAAACCACAAGCCTTCTGGGCTGGGCTTGTTCCTAGAGAAGAGGTCCCCGTGTCACTTGAAACTAGGCTCTTGTTCATTTTAAACAGGGGCTGTCACTCCCACCTCTTGTCTTGGATCTCCAACTGTATGCGACAGTTGGCCTGGACCCTCTGTCCAGGACCTGGACCCTCCAACTATATGCGACAGGACAGAGTCTGTCTGTGGGAATTACAGTGTAGAATCCTCTCCCTAGAACTAAGTCACTGCCTCTTCCTCAGAAGTAAGAAATGAAAAGCATCCTAAGGGTTTTTGCCATATAGGGTGGAAGCATGGAAGGATGTTTCCTTTTCAGTTCTTCTCTTTTTACAGCACCTCAGGATAGAACTGGGGCAAGGAGGAAGACCCCATTCTTCAGATAAAGAAATCATCCAATGTCAACATTGTTCCTAAATAGAACAAGAAGTTCAGTGGTCTAACTCCTTTTGCAGCCCCCTGAAACAGTGAGTCAAAGGGGAGGGAAAAAAGATTTTTTAAATTTATATTTTAGTTTATTTTGGTGCCCATCTCTACTCAAGGCAGTCCCTCTAGTTCCTCCTCCTTTCATTAGGTGGCCAGTTCTGCCCCTGGCTGCTCAGAGTACCTCTTCCCCAAAGAAGCATCTTTCTTTCTTCTAGGCTTCTCTCCTCTTGCTATTCCTGTGTCAGGTACAAACTTTTTCCTGGCCTCTTTGGTTCTTTTAGCTCTGACTCAGGAAACTAACTGTAGAAATATAATTTTCCATTGGTTCACCTATTGCCCCATCACATAGAAATGCCAAAGAGTTTAAGATGGGCTAGATGGGCATGGTGGCTCACGCCTGTAATACCAGCACTTTGGGAGACTGAGGCGGGCAGATCACGAGGTCAGGAGTTCAAGATCAGCTTGACCAACATGGTGAAACCTCGTCTCTACTAAACATACAAAAATTAGCTGGGTGTGATGGCACATGCCTGTAATCCCAGCTACTCGGGAGGCTGAGGCAGGAGAATCACCTGAACCCAGGAGGCAGAGGTTGAAGTGAGCCAAGGTCGCACCATTGCACTCCAGCTTGGGCAAGATGGGCTGACTTATAATTGGGGGGCTACATAAAACACAGTCCTCCGCAAAATTAGAAATGTTAATGGAAAGCAGCTGAAACTGAATTTTCCAGAGCAGTTTGTGTGATTTTACCTGGGATGGTGTACCCTGAATCCTGAGGTATTCTGCACAGAGAAAAGAAACAGTGCTTCCCCCGCTCCTTCAAATCAAGTCTATCTCTGACTTGGAGCAAGTGTAAAAATGGAGACTCGTGTGCTGTATGTCCAAATATTTAATAACTCACAGCTAGCCACTAAATAAAATTATCCTGTTATTACCTTCATAACATCCTATAAGGCTACATTCTAAGGTAGAATCTTTGGACTACCTGGAATTTGCATCAGATAATGAAAAAGCAAAGAAAGATGACTCATGGCCCCTGTTCCCCAGCCCCCATTACCATCTCTTCACTCACCCAATTTGTTCCGCATTGTGAGAGCCTTCATGTACACCACATATAACCTAGTTTAAGTCCATTGCCCCAACACCTGCCCTGGCTCAGGCCTTGTGATGCAGATGCTTGTGCATATGTTCCGCTCAAGAGAACAGACTAAGGAAACAGGCCTATTCAGGCTCTGAAGGTGGGCTCAATCATTTGGGCAGAAAATTCTAGTGTCCCTGGTATCCACAGTGTGGCCCGGATGGTAATGTGGCATAGGCTGCAGATGGGCACACTTTCATGACTCTGTGGACAAGGTCCAGGAAGGCACCCTCTACAGCTCAGGGCCCAGAGCAGGGTTTTTCTTGCCTAGGTCTAATGACAGTATGAACTTAAAGAGTAGATATGCCATGTTATATGCATGCATTTGCAATCTAGCTGCATCTCATGTGTGCAACTCTACATAGGATAGTCTAAGTTGTTTAAATGCAGAGACTTTTTGATTTGACAATGATAAATGAGTATACTGGGCAAACAAGAGGTGGATAGGCCAATGAGCTCACACTAAGATAGGTTGTAACACTCCCAGATAGCACTGACCAACACATAGTTGGCACTTAATAAATGCATTATGTGTAAATAAATGAATGACCAATAGGAATTTTATAAAGGGTTTCATATATGAACTGAGAGATCTCTGATGGATATTTCAGGCACTAATAGCAGACAAAAGAAATGTTGATTGATTTTCAAACTTCAAGAAGCACCTCCTTATTAGAGGAGATTCCTCTATATTACCAATAACACAAGCTTTTTCAGCTAGTAAAGCATTTACAACTGCACTGAAGGCCCAGAGAATATATGCATGATGCTACCAAATAAGATATATATATATATATATATTTGTTTTTATATATATATATATATATATATATTTGTTTGTTCGTTTGTTTTTCGTGTTTTTTTGTTTTGTTTTTGAGACGGAGTCTCACTCTGTTGCCCAGGCTGGAGAGCAGTGGCACGATCTCGGCTCACTGCAAGCTGCGCCTTCCGGGTTTACGCCTTTCTCCTGTCTCAGCCACCCGAGTAGCTGGGACTACAGGCGTCTGCCACCACGCCTGGCTAATTTTTTTGTATTTTTAGTGGAGACGGGGTTTCATGGTGTTAGCCAGAATGGTCTCTATCTCCTGACCTCGTGATCCGCCCACCTTGGCCTCCCAAAGTGCTGGGATTACAAGTGTGAGCCACCGCACCCAGCCCCAAATAAGATACTTTTAAAGCAGGGTTTCTTGACCTATGGTCACCACTGACACTTTGTTATGGGAGACTGTCCTTCATGTTGTGAGATGTTTCGCAGCATCTTTGGCTCCCACTCACTGGATGCCAGTAACATTGCCCTCCTATTGTAACAACTAAAAATGGTCCCGGGTATTGCCAAATGTTCTCAGGGGGGCACAATCACCACTGCTCTTAACTGATTCTAGATAGCTTGGCATCATCACCCAGCCAGAGTAAACACCAAGCTGGAATCACAGCAGGCTTTGGTTGCATCCAGGTTTATTGTCAATGGAAAATGAGAGTCGGGGGAAGTCAAACTAATGTTGTGGTTTTCTTTGTTTCATCAGTCTCCTAGATAGTATCACAAATGGTTATTTTAAGTTAAAAAAATTAAAATGAAGAGTAATGATGTTTAAATCTCTTACAACCATAGCGCTACTAATTTCTGGTTTTTGGTTTTTTAGTGCTAGGGAATGAGCCAGCACTCATTGAATGTGCTAAAAGTTCAAATGTAGAATGAGATAAACAGAATGAGAAAGCATCTGCCAAAAGCATCTCTATTCGAGTCTCAATTCTCAATGATGCAAGCTTTTTTGGCAGATTCAGGAAGGGTTATGTGGTGCAGAGGCAGCCCCCCATTTCCATGGACATTCGCTAGGTCTTTTTCTTCTGCTGGCCCTTCATTTCTGCTTCTTCCTATATCAAAACAGGAAGTTGTGGCTTAGTGACTTATATGCACATGTGTGCCTGTCATGACATGCTGGAACTTCATGAAGCTGTAGATATTGTTTTGGGTTCTAGAAATCCCTAGGATGTAATTAGCCATATTTACTTGTATCCCAAGAACAAAATTATTTATGCATGAGAACACACCATTTTGCCTCTTCCCCACTTTTTCTGAGCAGGAAAAAAAACATTTCTTGCTAAGTTAGCTTCCAGAATCTTTTTGTGGTTGAGAATCTAGTTAGTAAAATTAAAGGAGGAGTTAATTTAAACTATATAATAGAAAGCCAGAGTGGGTAGGAGATAGAAAAGCTATATTGGGCCGGGCGCGGTGGCTCACGCCTGTAATCCCAGCACTTTGGGAGGCCGAGGTGGGCGGATCACAAGGTCAGGAGATCAAGACCACGGTGAAACCCCGTCTCTACTAAAAATATAAAAAATGAGCCGGGTGTGGTGGCGGGCGCCTGTAGTCCCAGCTACTCAGGAGGCTGAGGCAGGAGAATGGCGTGAACCCAGGAGGTGGAGCTTTCAGTGAGCCAGGATCGCGCCACTGCACTCCAGCTTGGGCGACAGAGTGAGACTCTGTCTCAAAAAAAAAAAAAAAAAAAAAAAAGAAAAGCTATATTGACTGCGTATCAATGAAAATGCTTAGAAGAAGAAGAGAAGGGAGAAATATCTGGAGGAATTGCTGCCATACACATGGAACATACTACTGATGGTCAGAAATATTTTTAATTCTTTAAAAATATTTTTAATTTTTAAAATTTAAAAATATTCTTAGGTATTTTGCCACACATTAAGACCACTCTGATTAAATAATAGAAGTGCTTAAAATTATAATTTAAGGCCAGACGCAGTGGCTCATGCCTGTAATCTTAGAACTTTGGGAGGCCGAGGCAGGAGGATCACTTGAGATCAGGAGTTTTAGACCAGCCTGGTCAACATAGTGAAATCCTATCTCTATTAAAAATATAAAGATTAGTCAGGCTTGGCGGCAGGTGCCCATAATCCCACCTACTCAGGAGGCTGAGGCATGAGAATCGCTTGAACCAGGGAGGTAGAGGTTGCAGTGAACTCAGATCATGTCACTGCACTCCAGCCTGGGTGACAGAGTGAGACTCAGTCTCAAAATAAACAAATAAAAGCATGAATAAATAAATAAATAAAATTACAATTTAACTGCAGAATATAAGGTTTTTTCTTTTATTATACTTTATGTTCTAGGGTACATGTGCACAACATGCAGGTTTGTTACATATGTACACATGTGCCATGTTGTTGTGCTGCACCCATTGACTCGTCATTTACATTAGGTATATCTCCTAATGCTGTCCCTCCTCTCTCCCCTCACCCCACAACAGGCCTCAGTGTGCGTTATTCCCCTTCCTGTGTCCAAATATTCTCATTGTTCAATTCCCACCCGTGAGTGAGAACATGCAGTGTTTGGTTTTCTGTTCTTGGGATAGTTTGCTGAGAATGATGGTTTCCAGCTGCATCCATATCCCTACAAAGGACATGAACTCATCCTTTTTTATGGCTGCATAGTATTCCATAGTGTACATGTGCCACATTTTCTTTATCCAGTCTATCATTGATGGACATTTGGGTTGGTTCCAAGTCTTTGCTATTGTGAATAGTGCCACAATAAACATACGTGTGCATGTGTCTTTATAGCAGCATGATTTATAATCCTTTGGATATATACCCAGTAATGGGATGGCTGGGTCAAATGGTATTTCTAGTTCTAGATCCTTGAGGAATCGCCACACTGTCTTCCACAATGGTTGAACTAGTTTACAATCCCACCAACAGTGTAAAAGTGTTCCTATTTCTCCACATCCTCTCCAGCACCTGTTGTTTTCTGACTTTTTAATGATTGCCATTCTAACTGGTATGAGATGGTATCTCATTGTGGTTTTGATTTGCATTTCTCTGATGGACAGTGATGATGAGCATTTTTTCATGTGTCTGTTGGCTGCATAAATGTCTTCTTTTGCGAAGTGTCTGTTCATATCCTTTGCCCACTTTTGGATGGGGTTGTTTGTTTTTTACTTGTAAATTTGTTTGAATTCTTTGTAGGCTCTGGATATTAGCCCTTTGTCAGATGAGTAGATTGCAAAAATTTTCTACCATTCTGTAGGTTGCCTATGTATATATGTGGTTTTTTATAAAAAAAAAATTAAATAATGCAATGCAGAGACTGAGTCCTGCGGTCCTGGGCTAATGAATGGACATCATTTGGAAGTGACTGTACTAACTTCCCTGTCAGGTGAACCTTCACAGCTACTGTGAGTCCAGTATTTTACATGTAGTCTCTCTCTCTCTTAATTTGGTGCTTTGGACAAGAGGGCTGGGAAAAGATTTCTCAATCAATATGATATCTACCACATTATTCATCAATTACAAATTCATTAAATAACTACCATGTAACAGTACTGTGTGAGATCCTGGTGACACAAAGAAGAGGGAGACAGAACCCCTCTCTTCAAAGAGCTTTCAGTCTTATCTGTAAGTAATTTATTTAAAATATGTATGGTAACACACATACAAGCTAAATGTGTGTTGCCAAATGAATCTGGTATTTTAATAGTATTAAAACCTATTCCAAAAGTAGAATTTTCCAGTCAAATAAGATGAATGTATACAATGTGAATAACTTCGTTAGGAACTATTTCAAACCTCACAATTTCTGGATATATCTGGAATAACAGGATTCAGAAAGATGTTTATTACGTATTTATTACACTCTGTACTTTCCTTGCTGAATCTGATACCACTCCAGAAATGAACAACAGACCTTTCTAACATGGTGACTCAGAGTCAGAATCCACACAATTTCAGGAGCAGAGCAGGCAGATGAGAAAGCGCCTCACTCTGAAGCAATGCCTTCCATTGTTTTTCAGGCAGATGCCACATCAAACTCAAACTCTTCAACTGATCCCTAAATTAACTGTGCAAAGGAACTTTCTGTCTTTTTCTCTCTGGATCTGGGGACATGTTATATTCTATTAGCAGCCTCTCTGATTTTTCATCTAAAGCCCTTCCCTTGCCTTGGATATTGGCTAACATTTTCCACTGGTCAGAAACTTTGTTTATACAGCTGATCAAGTTAATGGTTCATCTCCTCTGCTCCGTAGGCACTCCAATTCTACCGTCATCATAACTAGGACTGGTTATTTTGTTCGGCAGAATTATTTCAGTAATATAAGATAACCAAATTAGATTGGTGATCGATTAGTTTGTTCAGTACTCATCCCAGTAAATAAAACCAAACAGGCTCCAAATGGCTGAAATGCTATTGCAGCAGAGATGCAGTGTGAATCAAAGCTTAGAGACCTCAGGGAATTTCATAAAATCCTACTCTGCAACCAGATGATTGTCCTATAATAAATACTGTCTGCCAAAGACTCACACATTTCCTCCTTTTCTCAGTGGTATGGGTTAGCATTCTATGCTACATAGATTAAAAATACCACCATTTGTAAAGTTGCTTTTGAAAACCACTAGATTCAAAGAGGAGTTCAAAGGCCTAGACGATGCTGCCTCAAATTGATTAATAGCTGCTCATTTTTCTATTCCCATTTCTTTGTAAATGCTGATATAGGAAAAATTTGGAGAGTCATCACGATCTCTGTATTAATGAATACAGCAGATTGAATATCTGCTGAATCATAAATAACTGAATTTTGTTTTTAAATATCTTCCTCTCATTTGAAGGAAAAAGAATTTCTTTAAAAAGAAAAACATCTAAGATGCAATGGAGAATGTATCAATAAACTTTGAAATGTATTTTCTTTAGTGAAAAAAGAAGTCTAAGTTTCAGAGAGAGCTTTGCCACTGACTTCCTGTGTGTGCTTAAAATATGTAGCTTCACACTGTATGTGGTAGCACTTTGCAAAGTCTAAGAAGACATTATAAAGCATGAGACTGCTAGCGAAGCTTCTTAAATTGTGGGATGCATTGCTGGTGAGATGAGAGACACCTGTCAGTGTCCAGGGGTCCAGGGGTTTGCTTTTGGAAATGAATATTAAATGGTATTAAACTACATAGTAGGAAAGTTATTCCTTTTTCAAATCTCAATTACCCTTTCTGATTTCTTCAAAGAGCAAGTCTTCCTGTGGTGCCAACATGTCCTCACTACCTCAACACTGGCTAAACTTCCTTACCGTAAAGAGAGAGTGGACCTCAACCTCAGGCATGGAGCCTTGAATGAGAACATGTATTTAACTAGATTTCAATATCACAGTTTAGTTTTCCTTGCTCATGTTTTCATGATTTTTGTTTTTAGGTTTTGTTTTTTTTGGGGAAGGGAGGGGACAGGGTCTCTCTTTTTTGCCAAGGCTGGGGTGCAGTGGCACAATCATGGCTCACGGGAGCCTCAGCCTCCCAGGAGCTCAAGCAATCCTTCCACTTCAGCCCTCTTTGAGTAGCTGGGACTTACAGGCACACACCACCACACTTGACTAATTTCTTAATTTTTGTAGACACAGGATCTTACTATGTTGCCCAGGCTAGTCTTGAACTCCTGCCTCAAGCAATCCTCCCACCTCAGCCTCTCAAAGCTCTGGGTTTACAGGCATCAGCCTCCCAAAGCTCTGGGTTTACAGGCATGAACCACCGTGGCCAGCCTGCTCATATGTTTTTGTGGTAAACTCCTTAATGACCAATGGTAATGCCTTCCTATTAATAGCAGTTATATAAAGTTTCATTTCTATGTAAATTTGTCTATGTGAATAAAGAGCCATTTTAAAGAAAATGTTGAATAAATAATAGTCAAGTGATATGTGAATTTGGCAAAATTTGTGAATGTGATATGAATATGTTTGAAGCTTGGGAGCACATGTGGAACACGCAGGCCAAGACTTAATATGTGTTGTTTTGAAGATAGTTAATCCTTTTTTTTAATGTTGCTTCATTTCATCCTTCACCATCCTTAAACAGTTCTTACAAAGAAACATTGGAAATAGAGGAAGGAAATTGGAACTTTCAGCTGCCATTTTAACTTTCACTGATAAACCCATTCACTGGGAGAATTTAGGCACTGGAATCCCACTTAAATCTTCTAAACTTTTCAAACACTAAAAATTGACAGCATTGACTGAGCTAAAGAGATATTCTCCTCCCCAAGAGTCCGGTTTGTGTCATTAACCTTGGAAAGGGACACATACATGCAATATATCAACCTTGGACAGAATGGACTTCAACATGTGGATGAAATTCATCTTGTTCTGTTCTCTAGGGACCACGTGAATTTGTGAACAATTACAATTTTGAAGAAGTTGTGGGTAAGCTAATCCCCTGTGATCACAGCATTTTCTCACCCATGTTTCTCTTCTCCCTCTCTCTCTCTCCTCTTTCTCTCTCTCTCAATGGGGAATGGAGTAGAAAAATATTTTCAAAGAGTTGGGTTGGAACAAGAAGCATGGAAAATTTGTTCGTAGGTTTTTAAAATACTGTTTCTGAAAATTTATGGATGAGTGCAATTTAGAAAAAGTGAGGAAATTACATGATGACATTCAGGCAACTTGTGAGCCTATTTTTTTCCATATAATGTTGTGCTGAATAAAATCACAAAGTAATGATTTCCACTTGTTAATAAATAATTCTTGCTTGAAGTGAGGAAGTCTTTAAGAAGGAGAAGAAATAATCATAATCATAATAAAAGTCAGTAGGAACATCTTCATTCCTTTTAAATATGTTCAACTCCAACCCTGGAAAAGTTAACTAAATCTCATCTCAACATTAAATGCTGCCTCTCCTATGGGTTTTTTTTTTTTTTTTTTTAAATTGGTGTATCTTTTTTCCTACAGTCTTCGAGCCTGTGTTTATATAATTATTGTCACAAATGTAGGTATTTGACACTTTAATAACATATTACTGCACTTGAAGGAAAACACGCCCTTCTGCACGATTCTTCTTGCCTGGGTGTAGGGCTCTTCTTTGGAGCAGATGTTCATTGCTGTTACGAAAGGGCTTTAGAATGCTGGATTCAGATGAAGCTGGGAGGCGAGCGCCAATTATGTCATATGGTGTCAGTGCCCAGTTACAACACTCACATAATCATCTTTTTTATATTTTTAATTTTTTAGCCTTAATTATTCCCATGTATACTTCAGGGCTCTCTTTATGGAAAGCTGGGATTTGAGTTGCTATTATGTTTTTCACCTAAACAGGACAAGGAATGTTTTCATGGTCTGATTTTTAAAAGAGTGTTGGGAATGTCTTGCAACAAACAAAAACCCAAACCTGTCCTATAGCCTGGTCACTGAGGGCTGATGCTATGTTTTTAATGTCTAGTATGCCTAGGTTTCAAATAAATTTGTGTCAAATTAACTAATCAAGTAAATAAACCAACAACATTTTTCTATTTTTTTAGTCAGCTTAATGATACACCTTCCCTATTTCTTCCATTCTTGGAGACTGGAACTATTCATATTCACATGACCTGGAAAAATGAAATATGCCTGGTTCACTCAAAGCAGGGCTGTTTAATCTTTAACTCCTAGCCCCATGTTCTTTGCACAGCATCCTTTCTTTCTTTATTTTTATTATACTTTAAGTTCTGGGATAAATGTGCCGAACATGCTGATTTGTTACAGAGGTATACACATGCCATGGTGGTTTGCTGCATCCATCAACCCATCATCTACATTAGGTATTCCTCCTAATGCCATCCCTCCCCTAGCCTCCCACGCCCCAACAGGCTCTGGTGTATAATGTTCCCCTCCCTGTGTCCATGTGTTATCATTGTTCAACTCCCACTTATAAGTGAGAACATGCAATGTTTGGTTTTCTGTTCCTGTCTTAGTTTGCTGAGAATGATGGTTTCCAACTTCCTCTATGTCTCTGCAAGGACATGAACTCATCTTTTTTATGGCTGCATAGTATTCCATGGTGTATATGTGCCTCATTTTCTTTATCCAGTCTATCACCGATGGGCATTTGGGATGGTTCCAAGTCTTTGCTATTGTGAACAGTACTGCAATAAACATACATGTGCATGTGTCTTTATAGCAGAATGATTTATAATCCTTTGGGTAAATACCCAGTAATGGATTGCCAGGTCAAATGGTATTTCTGGTTCTAGATCCTTGAGGCATCACCACACTGTCTTCCACAATGGTTGAACTAATTTACACTCCCACCAACAGTGTAAAAGCGTTCCTGTTTCTCCACATCCTCTCCAGCATCTGTTGTTTGTTGACTTTTTAATGATCACCATTATAACTGGCATGAGATCATAATTCATTGTGGTTTTGATTTGCATTTATCTAATGACCAGTGATGATGAGCTTTTTTTCATATGTTTGTTGGCCACATAAATGTCTCCTTTTATATAACAGAAGTGTCTGTTCATATCCTTTGCCCACTTTTTGATGGGGTTGTTGGTTTATTTCTTGTAAATTGTTTAAGTTCTTTGTAAATTCTGGATGTTAGCCCTTTGTCAGATGGATAGATTGCAAAAATATTTTCTTCCATTCTGTAGGTTGCCTGTTCACTCTGATGATAGTTTCTTTTGCTGTTTAGAAGCTCTATAATTTGATCCCATTTGTCAATTTTGACTTTCATTGTCATTACTTTTGGTGTTTTAGTCACGAAGTCTTTGACCATGCCTATGTCCTGAATGTTATTGCCTAGGTTTTCTTCTAGGGTTTTTATGGTTTCAGGTCTTACGCTTACTTCTTTAATCCATCTTGAGTTAATTTTTGTATAAGGTGTAAGGAAGGGGTCCAGTTTCAGTTTTCTGCATATGGCTAGCCAGTTTTCCCAACACCATTTATTAAATAGGGAATCCTTTCCCCATTGCTTGTTTTTATCAGTTTTGTCAAAGATCAGATGGTTGTAGATGTGTGTCATTATTTCTGAGGCCTCTGTTCTGTTCCATTGGTCTATGTATCTGTTTTGGTACTACTACCTTGCTGTTTTGGGTACTGTAGCCTTATAGCACAGGTTGAAGTCATGTGTCCAGCTTTGTTATTTTTGCTTAGGATTGTCTTGGCTATATGAACTCTTTTTTTGGTTCCACAATATTGATTCTTCCTATCCATGAGCATGGAATGTTTTTCTATTGTTTGTGTCCTCTCTTATTTCCTTTGTAGTTCCTGAAGAGGTCCTTCATATCCCTTGTAAGCTGTATTCCTAGGTATTTTATTCTCTTTGTAGCAATTGTGAATGGGAGTTCACTCATGATTTGGCTCTCTGTTTGTCTGTTACTGGTGTATAAGAATGCTTGTGATTTCTGCACATCGATTTTGTATCCTGAGATTTTGCTGAAGTTGCTTATCTGCTTACGGAGATTTGGGGCTGAGATGATGGGGTTTTCTAAATAGACAATCATGTCCTCTGCAAACAGAGACAATTTTACTTCCTCTCTTCCTATTCGAATATCTTTGTTTCTCTTGCCTGATTACCCTGGCCAGAACTTCCAATACTATGTTGAATAGGAGTGGTCAGAGAGGGCATCCTTGTCTTGTGCTGGTTTTCCAAGGGAATGCTTCCAGCTTTTGCTCATTCAGTATAATATTGGCTGTGGGTTTGTCATAAATAGCTCTTAATATTTTGAGATACATTCCATCAATACCTCATTTATTGAGAGTTTTTAGCATGAAGGCATGTTGAATTTTATCAAAGGCCTTTACTGCATCTATTGAGGTAATCATGTGGTTTTTGTCATTGGTTCTGTTTATGTGATGGATTACATTTATTGATTTGTGTATGTTGAACCAGCCTTGCATCCCAGGGATGAAGCCAACTTGATCGTTGTGGATAAGCTTTTTGATGTGCTGCTGGATTCAGTTTGCCAGTATTTTATTGAGGATTTTCACAACAATGTTCATCAGGGATACTGCCCTGAAATTTTCTTTTTTTGTTGTTGTGTCTCTGCCAGGTTTTGGTATCAGGATGATGTTGACCTCATAAAATGAGTTAGGGAGGAGTCCCTCTTTTTCTATTGTTTGGAAGAGTTTCAGAAGGAATGGTGCCAGCTCCTCTTTGTACCTCTGGTAGAATTCGGCTGTGAATCCGTCTGGTCCTGGGCTTTTTTTGGTTGGTAGGCTATTAATCACTTCCTCAATTTCAGAACTTGTTATTGGTCTATTCAGGGATTCGACTTCTTTCTGGTTTTGTCTTGGGAGGGTGTATGTGTCCAGGAATTTGTCCATTTCTTCTAGATTTTCTAGTGTATTTGCATAGAGGTGATGGTAGTTTGTATTTCTGTGGGATCAGTGGTGATATCCTTTTATCATTTTTATTGTGTCTATTTGATTCTTCTCTCTTTTCTTCTTTAGTAGTCTGGATAGTGGTCTACCTATTTTGTTAATCTTTTCAGAAAACCAGCTTCTGGATTCACTGATTTTTTTGAAGGAGTTTTCGTGTCTCTATTTCCTTCAGTACTGCTCTGATCTTAGTTATTTCTTGTTTTCTGCTAGCTTTTGAATTTGTTTGCTCTTGCTTCTCTAGTTCTCTTAATTGTGATATTAGGGTGTTGATTTTAGATCGATTCTGCTTTCTGTAGGCATTTAGTGCTATAAATTTCCCTCTAAATACTGCTTTAGCTTGTCCCAGAGATTCTGATATGTTGTGTCTTTGTTCTCATTGGTTTCAAAGAACTTATTTATTTCTGCCTTAATTTCATTATTTACCCAGCAGTCATTCAGGAGCAGGTTGTTCAGTTTCCATGAAGTTGTGTGGTTTTGAGGGAGTTTCTTAATCCTGAGTTCTAATTTGATTGCACTGTGGTCTGAGAGACTGTTTGTTATGTTTTCCATTCTTTTGCATTTGCTGAGGAGTGTTTTACTTCCAAGTATGTGGTCAATTTTAGAATAAGTGCGATGAGTGCTGAGAAGAATGTATATTCTGTTGATTTGTGGTGGAGAGTTCTCTAGACGCCTATTAGGTCTGAACAAGCATTTATTTTTAAGGGACAGGGTTTCAGTCTGTTTCCCAGGCTGAGTACAGTGGCAAGATCATAACTCACTGCAGCCTTGACCTCCTAGGCTCAAGCAATCTTCCTGTTTCAGACTTCCAAGTAGATAGAACTAGAGGCATCCACCACCACACCATTCTACTTTTTATCTTTTAATTTTTTGTACAGATAGGGTCTTACTGTGTTGCCCAGGCTGGTATCAAATTTCAGGGCTCAAGCAGTCCTCCCACACTGGCCTCCAAAAGTACTGGAATTTTAGGCAGAAGCTACAGTGCCCAACCCGCATTAATATATTTACTTTCTATTCAATTTAGTGAACACTTTCTATAGGCTGCCTAATATTTAATTTTCATTCATATAAATCCTCACAACTTTACTGGAACATCCTAGAGGGCAGAGACAAGATCATATACTTTTGATGACTTCATGAAATGCATCAATACTCAAGTGAAAGCATTTTACACATGCTTTTACTTTCCTATCAGAAACAGTTAAAACAAAGCTTTAAAAAAATAAACTAGGTATTGATGGAACATATCTCAAAATAATAGGAACTATTTATGACAAGCCCACAGCCAATAGCATACTGAATGGGCAAAAGCTGGGAGCATTCCCTTTGAAAACCAGCACAAGGCAAGGATACCCTCTCTCACCACTCCTATCCAACACAGCATTGGATGTTCTGGCCAGAAAAATCAGGCAAGAGAAAGAAATAAAGGGTATTCACACCCCTTGTAAGTTGTATTCTTAGATATTTTACTCTCTTTGTAGCAATTGTGAATGGGAGTGCACTCACGATTTGGCTCTCTTTGTCTATTATTGGTGTATAGAAGTACTTGTGATTTTTGCACATTGATTGTGTATCCTGAGTGAATTAAATCTTTCCCATAATTAATAGCACTAATTGAGTCTTACCCACAATCCAAGAGTATATGGCTATCCCCATTTAAAGATGAGGAAACTGAGGCTCAGAGCAGTTAAGTAGTCCAGGGTCACACAGTTGATAAGTTGCAAAGCAAAGATTTAGCTCCAAAGACTTTGCTCTATAAAATGCTGGATAAGGGACTTGTTGCGGAGGAATGGGTTTCATGAGTCAGTGATGTCATTCGACCCCTGACCTAGAGTTGTTCAATATGAAAACCAACACTTTAAGGGAGTTGTACTAGAAAACCTCATCCAGAAAGAATTTTTGCTCATTTCAGTCTAGGTACATTCTCCCAGTCCATCTGATTTGGCTTTCCGCAGAAACCTGGGCAACTGTTTGGTATATAACAATTGGTACTTTTCCAACAAGAGTCAACCCTACATCCTAACAGGATGGGCACAACTGGACTCCCCTGCTTTTGACAATACAAAAGATTGGGTCAGATGAGGCTGGCCAGCAAAACCCAGCTTTTCAGGGGACTGGGAGGCAAGGCAACCCCAAGTCTCTGGCTCAAATGGGAGACTTCCTAAGCTTCTCAAAAGGCCTCTCCTTGAAAACCTATGCATCTACTCCTCCTAAAAAGCTGCAGGGAATGCTGGCAGGGCATCTAAATAGGGAAATGGAATCCAAGGATCAAAGGAGAAATGGCACAGGGTAGAAGGGAAATACACACACACAGAGACACACACGTTCGACAAAGTAAGGAATCTCTTCTGGAACACTGGCCTAGGAATGAAGCAGTCAAAAAAGAGGAGGCAGTGCTGACCCTCATAGTGTCCCAGAGGGGCTGTAGGCTGTGGATGATTCCTTAATTCCATGTTAAATTGTCAGGCTGCTCACCTGTATCCTGGGTCTTAGAAAAAACTGTGATTTCTGAGGAGCAACCAGAATCTGCTTGGGCCCCTGAGAAACATGATAAAGGAAGCTGTGGGGTCTTGGAAAAGGCCTCTAATCACCAGGACTGAGATTTTTTCTTTTTCTTCCAGAAGAGAGAAGGAGATACCGACTGTTTCTCCCAAATAATCATTACCATCATTATAATTCACACTGAGCCTTCTTAGCACTGATCAGCTGATTAGCTAGCATTAACAGATCATTCTGTGCCAGGTAGTGTGCTCAGCACCTTCCAAACATCAAATCCCAAAGACTCTAAAATGTAAGTTCTAAGGTTATGTTAATTTTGCAAAGAATTTTTGAAGTCTAGGGCTGCCTGTCCCACACAGTAGCCCCCAGCCACATGTGGCTTTGAGCTTCTGACATGTGCTGTGTGTGTTAATACAAACAGGTGTTCAAAGACTTAGTACAAAAAGGAAAAAAAAATGCAAAATAATTTATTAGCAAATTTTAATGATTACTTATTCAAATGATTTTTAAATACGTCAGATTAAACAAATCTATTAAAATTCATTTTATCTTCTTTATGTTTTTGTTTTACTTTGTCTAATGAGGCTACCAGACCATTTTAAATTACATATGTGCCTCAGTGTGTGGCTTATACTTTATTTCTGTTCAATAGAGTGGCAGGCTAGAACAGAGGTCAGCAAACTACAACCCTCAGGCCAAATGCAGCCCACAGCCTGGCTTTGTACAGCTTATAAGCTAATACATGACAGAATTATTTTTACATTTTTAAAGGGTTATAAATTTCTTTTAGTGTGAGAGAGACTGTATGTGGCTTGCAAAAGCCAAAATATTTGCCATCAGTCCTTTACAGGACTGACTCCTGGTCCAGAAGATTCAGTGACAGAGCAGGCGTCAGACCCAGGACCACCAACCCCAAAGTCTGTGCTTTTTTCACTATGAACATCAGCTGTCATACTGGGTGCTGGACATGGCATGGAACCTTTATATACATTGTCTCATTTAATCCAGAGATTAAATAATGTTAATCATTAACATTTATTAGTAACACTAATATGATACTACATGAGATTAATGATGTTATTATGTCCAATTTAAAGATAAGCAAGCTGAACATTGTAGAGATTTACTAATTTTTCTTAAGTCACATAGCCAGTAAATGATAGGACTGGGATTTGAATCCACTTCTTCCTGAAAGCTACAACTGCAGGCCCTTGATACCTCCTGCTTCTGAATCCCTACTATGTTGAGGCAGGGCCAGCCTCTTCATTGATGAGCACTGACTTATCTACTCTTGAGTCTTTATCTGAGGTGTTGTGATCTTTCTAGGTATAATCCAATCCGGGAATCTGAAAACTATTGCCTACAGGCCAAATTTGCCCCCACAGACCTAATTTGCTCAGTTGGGGCAAAACGCTGGCCTCAGTATGGCTTGAGAAAGAATTTGGCAAGCAATTGTACGTGAAACAAAAGTGGTAGTTCCAGGATATTTTGGGTAGACTCATGGCAAAAACTGTTTCGTAAGGTGGCCACGTGCCATTTCCAAATGATATAATAATAGCTCTCATCACCGAACACAACCCTGTTCTTTTGTTACGTATTGTCTAGGGGTGCTTTTGTGTTACAACGGCAGAGTTGACTAATTGCAACAGAGACCGTGAATCCCACACAGCCAAAAATATTTACTATTTGAGCCTTTACAGAGAAAGTTTGCTGACTTCTAATCTACTTTGTTCAGGACAGGGATCACGTTGACCCCTTCTGTACGAGCAGTGCCCACTACAGTGTGGAGTTAGTGAGGGCCCAATAAGCATGGAGTGGTTGGGTGAGTGGTTGACCAGTGGGTTGGAGAGGAGAATCAGGAGGTCTCATGGCCTCTTTTCCTTGTACAGAGGTCCCTTAGAACACATGCAGCACACACACCTCAGATGCTGCCATCTCTGTAAGAGATGTTGGGATTCTCCCTGATTCTTTCCCACTTCCCTCCTCAATAGTTACTTGACCAGGAACACGTGGATTACATTTCACTTAAAAACACACAGGGAATTTCAAATTAGCGGGAAACATGTTTGGCAAAAACTAAAATACTTTGCAAACCATCTGGGATGTTCTCTAGTTAGTACTGGAGCCGAGTGCCACTGTCCTCCATGGAGAAATGATTTTTTACAAAATCCACATTAGTTCCAGGACAAAAGGACTCTGCACATTTAAGCAAGACCAACGGGAGTGAATAATGTTGGCTTCACTATGTCTTGAGAACGGAACTGGCAAGCAATTGTATGTAAAACAAAGGTGGGAGTTCAAGGATATTTTGGAGAGACTCACAGCAAGAACTATTGCATAAGGCAGCCATGTACCATTTCCAAATTATATAATAGTTACCATTACTGAGTATTTCCTATGTTCTAGGCACAAGCACCTTACACCTTTACCACAAGTAATCCTCCCAACAACCACATGAAATAGGTCCTATTATTGTCCACATTCCAATTAAAGGAAACTAACAATTAGCTTAAATAATTTTCCCCCAGGCCACACAGCTGCTAAGTGGTAAAGGCAGGGCTCAAACCCAGATCTAGGACTAGCTAACTCTGGGCTCTGTGCCTCCCACCATTATTCCACACTGGACTCCCCATAAGTTTCCCCATGGCATTAATTATGTTTCCCATGCCCTTTGAGTACAGCAGTGCTGGGCATATGGTAAGCATGCAATAATTACTTATTTTCTCATTCATGTATTCAAAAATGTGTATCAAAACCTACTATATGCTAGGCACCATGATAGGTCATCGGGATTCAATGGTAACGTAAGACAGATGGACTTAAATTAAATTTATTAATTTTTTAAAAGGCATCCTGTGATTTTGTATCGGCTATCTCTGTATGTAGAAGATGTTAGACTCTGTATCTAGAAGATGTCAGACTTCCCTTTGCTTATCCATTCTTTCTCGTTTGGAGGAAGACTTATTTTTCTGTCTCATATCTCTGTCCTTCTTGCCCCGCTGCTTTCCCCCCTTCTCCAAAAATCCCAGCTCCAAAAACAGTCTACACATTGTGAAAAAGATTTCTCAAACCACAAGGGTGATGTAACTTTAGGCCTGTGTTTTCTCTCTCACATACACAAAATATTGGATCTGAGTGAGATTTAAAAAAATTGGTTTTTAAATGTGATGAAAAGAGTGTCCTTTTCACCAGAACAAAACAACCCTTAATGCTGAAGCCTCCTTCCTGATATGGTTGACTTCCAAAAATGAAGAAATCTGTGCATTGGGCCACAGGCTCCAGACAAAGTCTGAGGACAAGGAAAACCTGTGGACTGAAAAGATCGTCGATGTTTAGAATGAACTGGAGGCTCCCTTCAGGCTTCGGAGACCGTGGTTAAGGACACAGCCTATATTTCGATGGGCAGCAGCCCAGCAAGGCTCCTTTGTAATCCAACTGATAGGACAGGGTTTTTGCCATGGGAAGTGTTTGCATTTGAGTGTTTCTCAGCTAGTCACTAGGCATCAATTACTTAGGAGCCAGATCTTGGCCAGAGGCCCCCGTTCCACAAAGTATGTCATTCTGTGTTCACAGAAATGGAGTTTACAGTCCTGCCACTAAATTAAAACTGGTGCTTCCAAATTAAAAGCAGACAGGACAGATGTGCAGGGAAGAAACGGAGACTCACATCTTTTGTGAATCAGCTAATCCTTGTGCCAGAACTTGAAATCAGCTTTTCCTGTAGAGGCCTTGACTACACCACACCTATGTAAGCTGCATTAAATGAGGTGGAATTAACATTTTACCAGATATTTCCTCCGCTCTGCCATCTGGACAAGGATAAAGAGCTCAGTGAAGCCCAGAATCCCAAAAACTGTGCAACATGAGAACATGGGGCCAGCACCTGAGGGTGGCCACATCCAGCCTGTCCCCTCATTGAGCAATATGAAGCCATGTAGGACACCAGAGGGTGGACAAAAAGCACGTGAACCAAGTATGCTGCTCCTAAGGATGAAGGGTTCAAGCACAATCTCAAAACTCCAGTGTCTGCACTCCTCGAGGGAAAATGATTTTTAAAAAAATACGATTTTCACTATTCTGCCTGCTTCGTTAATCACCTCATGATACAAATATTAGCTTTATTTTATAGGGCATTTATGATATTAAATTTGAAAACCTCAAATATGATCAGGCAACTTCATGCTTAAAAGCCTTCAGTGGCTTCCCATAGCCCTCACGATTAAGAGCAGCATCCTTTATTGGGTCACTAAGACTTGCAGGGTCTGGTTTCCACCTCATCTAACACTACTTCTCTCCTCTACTCTGTGCTGCAGACACATTGACTTTCTTTCCATTTCTCCTGCACACCATATTCTCTTCCACTTCAAGTTGTTCCTTCTGCTGCATAGCTTTTCCAGTCATCCTCTTTTATAATCTCATTATTAAGAAAAAATTTACATACACACAATTCACCCACTTAAAGTGGACTATTCAGTGGTTTCAAGCATATTCACAGAGTGGTGCAAGCATCATTACATCTATTTCAAAACGTTTTTATCACCCTTAAAAGAAACCCCTTTACCTATAAGCTTTCACTTTCCATTTTCCCTTAACCCTAGGAAATCCTTAATCTACTTTCCATCTCTCTTCTGTCTCCTGTTGCAGACATTCAAACAAATGGGATTATCCAACATGTCGTATTTTGTGTAGGACTTCTTTTACTTATCATAATGTTTTCAAGGTTCATCCATGTTGTACCGTGGATCAGTGTTTTGTTCTTAGTCATCAAGTAATATCCTATTGTATGGATATACCACATTTAGTTGATCCATTCACAGGTTGATGGACGTTTGAGTTACTTTCACTTTTTGACTATTATGAACAATGCCGCTATGGGCATTCATGTACAAACTTTTGTGTGGACGTATGTGTTCATTTATCTTGGGTTTATACCCATGGATAGAACTGCTAGGTGATAAGGAAACTATGTTTAACATGATGAGGCAACCACCATAATTTTAACTAATGTTAACTACCACTCATCCTTTGAGTTTCAACTGAAATGTAACTTCCTCACAAATGCATCCCTGTCCCTTCCACTTCCTCCTAAGGTCCGCTGTTAAATGTCTCTCATAACATACTGTAACTTTTCCTTCATTGTCTTAACCTAGTTGGTTGTTATGTATTTAGGTACATAATGATTTTATATATGTCTGCCTCTCCTCTTAGACTATAAGTTAGATGGCCCTTTAGCTCATGGCTATATCCCCAAAACTCTTACTAAGGCACTGTGGCAGCCAGTCTTCAAAATGCCCTCCAAGGATTCCACCTCCTGGCATTTGTGCTTTTACGTATACTTTCCCCTGGGTGCAAACTTGTCTCAGTGATGGACAAATAAAATAGGAGAGTTGGGTACTAGGTTCTCTCTCTCTCTCACTCTCTCTCTGTCTCTCTCTCTGTCTCTCTCTCTCTCTCTCTCTCCTTGCTCTAGGGGAAACCAGTGGTTAATTCATATGGACACTGTATAGAGAGGCCCACTTGGCAAGAAGCTAAGACCTTTTGCCAATAGCCATGTGAATGAACCATCTTGGAAGTAGGTCCATCAGCCCTGGTCAAGCCTTCAGATGACTGCAGCCAGAGTCCACACATTAATGGCAACCTCTTTAGGGATCCTAAGCCAAAACCATCCAGCTAATTCCTTGAATTCATGACCCATAGGAATTGTGGGATAATAAATGTCTGTTGTTTTAAGTTACTAAATTTTGAGGGTAGTTTGTTATACAGTAATAGAAAATGGCAATCATTAAAAAGTCAGGAAACAACAGGTGCTGGAGAGGATGTGGAGAAATAGGAACACTTTTACACTGTTGGTGGGACTGTAAACTAGTTCAACCATTGTGGAAGACAGTGTGGCGATTCCTCAAGGATCTAGAACTAGAAATACCATTTGACCCAGCCATTCCATTACTGGGTATATACCCAAAGGATTATAAATCATTCTGCTATAAAGACACATGCACACGTATGTTTATTGCAGCACTATTCACAATAGCAAAGACTTGGAACCAACCCAAATGTCCATCAGTGACAGACTGGATTAAGAAAATGTGGCACATATACACCATGGAATACTATGCAGCCATAAAAAAGGATGAGTTCATGTCCTTTGTAGGGATATGGATGCAGCTGGAAACCATCATTCTCAGCAAACCATCCCAAGAACAGAAAACCAAACACTGCATGTTCTCACTCATGGGTGGGAATTGAAAAATGAGATCACTTGGACACAGGAAGGGGAACATCACACACCGGTGCCTATTGTGGGGTGGAGGGAGTGGGGAGGGATAGCATTAGGAGATACACCTAATGTAAATGACAAGTTAATGGGTGTAGCACACCAACATGGCACATGTATACATGTGTAACAAACCTGCACGTTGTGCACATGTACCCTAGAACATAAAGTATAATTAAAAAAAAGAGAGAAAATGAGCATAGTTATGCAGCCTGGAACATAACAGAAGCTAAGTAAGTGATGAATGAATAAGTGAAGGAATAAACACCCTAGGCTTCTCAGAAATAAAGAGAGTAAAGGCTACATTTATGAACACTTCCTAGATGTTAACTGTTTGCGTGGGCTGAATGTTTACGTCCCCTGCCAAATTTATATATTGAAGACCTAACCCCCAATATGATTGTACTTGGAGGTGGAGCCTTTGGGAAGTAAGAGAGTTAACATTAAGTCATTATGGTGAGACCTTCATGCAAGGATCACTGCTCTTATGAGAAGAGGAAGACAGAGATCTCTCTCCCTGATGTGAGCACACAGCTGGAACGCTGGTATCTACAGCCAGAAAGCAGACTCTCACCAGGAACCAAATCTGACAGCAGTTTTATCTTGAACTTTCCAGCCTCTAGAACCATGAGAAATAAATGCTGCTTAAACCACTCAGTCTATGGTATTTTGTTATAGCAGCTCAAGGTGACTAAGACAGTGTTTATATCAGAATCTCATTTAGTGATCACATCAATCCTCAGTGGTACAAACAAAGACCTGCATTTTACTGGTAAGGAAACTGAGGCCCAAAAAAATCTAGGAATCAAGAATCAGCCTATGTGGTTTTTACTGGGTCAAAGCATGAAAAAAATCATACCATGCTCCCAGCTGGCAGTGCAGACAACTCACTCAACCATCCAATAGAACCTTCAGAAGTTCCAGGACCTGAAGCAAGATGCAAGATGAAAGATCACTGGCATAGAACCTTGCCATTTCATTTTCAACTTTGTTGCTTAATTTAATTATTGATATTTTAAAAAATTTTTTATTAAGGTTTAATTCATATAATATTAAATTAACGCCTTTGAAGTGTACAATTCAGTAGCATTTAGTACATTCACAATGTTGTGTAACCATCATGTCTAATTAGTTCCAAAATACATGAATTTATTTTAGTCCTTGGTACGGACGGTTGAATTTTAGTGACACACCTTAGTTCAAGGCATATCAATATCTTCATCAGGGCAGGGCCCTTTCTCCAAGTCACTTATTTATGCCTCCCCTTCATCCTTCATCCCAGGAGCTGTGGCCCTAACCACCCTAAAATGTCTAATGCCTACCTTCTTGTTTACCTGTGCTTTGTTTTATAAAACCCTCACGGTTTTCCAACTCTGATCTTTCATTTTCCCTTAACATTAAGAAAATAACAGGGCTTTACAATTCATCTGTCTTCAGGAGGCAGCTTTGTTTTTGTAGAAAAAGTGCTAAATAAAGAGTCAAGGATCCTTTGTTCCAAACTAGAGTGCCACAAATTATCACCCATGGGTCAAATCCAGCCGTCAACCAGTTTTATAAATAAAGGTTATTGGAATACAACAATGTTTCTTTTTTTACATATTGTCTGTGGCTGTTTCCTTACCACAATGGCAGAGTTGAGTAGTTGTGACAGAGCCTGCAAGGCCCACAGAGCCTAAAATATTTACTATCTTGTCCTTTAGAGAAAAGGTTTGCCAAGCCCTGCTCCAAACCACAGTCTGTCACCTATAACTCTTCGTATGATCAGACAAATCTGTTCACCCCCTGGGCCTTAATGTCTAGTTCATAAAATCGAGACCATGATACTAAAACTATAGTTTTGATTTCTCTCTCTCTCTTTTATTTTTAACCTTCTTTTTCTCTGTGTTATGTAGGAGAATACATTTTTAAAACAAAATATTTACGTGCAAATCTAGTACAGAAAGTACATAAGTAGTTTCTCTGGTAGAAGAAGATCGGGACCCTAGAATCCTGGCTAGCTTTAGCCATCCCTTTCTCTCCATCAGCCTCTGAGGTGCCATACTGATATGCCAGGCCCATGAAAAACTCCGTGAGAAAGCAACCCACCTCTTGGATACTGTTAACATCAGTTCCCTTTCATAGCATCCTGTTGTTCTATGATAGTACAGAAAGTGATGAATTTTGGAATTAGGTCAAATTCCAACTCTGACATTTGCTGTGTGGCTTGAACCAGTCACTTTAACCTCTCTGAGCCTCGGTGTGCTCACTTGCTTGGGAAAATGGAGATAAATAGTCTGGACATCACATGCTGGTTGCAAGGATTAAAGACCCCAATTATTTCTAGAATACTTGGCATAGAAATCTGCATTCAGTGAATGGTAACCACAGAGGATACAAAATAATTTTTGTGTGAGGGAATCCATGTGATGCTTTTTTTGGGTGTGAACTCAATTTGAATTTTCACTTTTTGGACACTGACACACACTGGAAAGGTCAGCCTTTTATTGTAATAGAAATCTGTTACTTATGTGCTGTGATTTGGAGACACTTCTGAATATCTACCCCTGCCTCCAAATGGCACCTACCATGCCTGGCTGAGTGCTTGACACCCACCATTAGTGGTCAGCAGACCCTGGGCTGAGACAGTGCCTCTTTAGCCATAAAAATCTCAGACAGAAACAACAGGTTAAGCCATTGTCTTCTGTAAGGATTTAGCCTGAATTAATCAATTTTTCAGGTTTAAGTCTTTGAAGAAAAAAAGCATAAATAAGGCTTAGAAAAGACCGAAATGTATAATGACTTCCAGAGAACAGACAGAAGTCAACTGCAGAGGCCTCCCAAAGAGAATGGAGAAGCCTCTGCATGGGGAGACACCTTGTGCTGAGTCAGCCTCACCTCCTCCAGGCTGTGTGACTTGAGGCAGTCTCTTATCCTCTCTGAGCTTCCACTTGATGTCCAAAATTAAGGCCAAGAAGACTGACTGGCCTCCAGGTGACAGTGAGTGTGAACGCCTGGTCCCAGTCCTGGCACAAAGCAGGCACTGGGTTAAGTCTTCCTGAATGAATCAGTGCAGCATCACACTAGACACTATGAAAGTAATTGAACATCAAAAATGATCATGTAACCTTGAAACAGGCATGTGATGGAACACCAGAGTGTGGAGCGTCAATGAGTTGTGGATCCACCTGAAGGCACTGGAAAAGGAAAATGGGGCACAGAAAGGCAGGGAAAGGTTGATAAAGGTGAGGGACAAGCGTGACTACTAAGAGAACCTGGGATTCACCACAGTGTGTGGTGTGGAACAACCGGTGGTTTGATCCAAGTCAGAATTGCATTGAATCATGTCAGATGGGCACTGAATCAAAAGTAGTAACTCTCACAAGAGACAAGGGGCACTAACCATGTGCCAGCCACAGTGTGAGCATGCCATGCACATTGCCATTTAATGCTTTTACAGCACAGTGTGATTTGGGCAGTTAGCCTAAATTATCAGAAAGGCCGTTTCCTGTGCGGTAGGCTTTGGGTTCTCGAACTTGCTGTGGCTGATGGACTGTGAACAGGATTGCCAAGAGAGAAAAGAGCCAGGTACCCCCCTCCCCATCTCTTTCTCTGCTGTGATGAACTGGAACCAACCGCTGTAGGTTGATTGACATAGTGATGTCAGAAGAAGAAAAGAATCCCAGATCCCTGAGTCTCCTGAAATAGAAGAAATTTCTCCACCTGCATGAGTAAGAAATAAATGTTTATGGTGCTAATCCACTGAGATGCCAAGGTTTATACTTCACTGGAGGATTACATGGAACCCATGCCACCAAACACAGCAACTAACATTTATTTAGTGCTTGTTACTACTTGAAAAACTTTGTATATTTTAAAAATTTCATTTCATTCTCATTTTCATTTTACAGGTAAAGAAAGAATAAATTATCTGAGTATATGAGAATATACCAGATGTACCAGAGCCTGAATTTGAACCTAGGCATTCCGGCACCAGAGCTGCCTTCTGCGTTGTTTTTTTTGCGGGGGCAGAGTCTTGCTCTGCTCTGTTGCCCAGGCTCTGCTGGAGTGCAGTGGCACAATCTTGGCTCACTGCAACCTTTGCCTCCCGGGTTCAAGCAATTCTCCTGCCTCAGCCTCCCAAGTAGGTGGTTAAGCTGCTTTTTTATAGAAGGAAAAGTTGAGAAGTTAGGGGATTTGCCTATGATCACAGAATTCAGAAATGGTAGGGCCATGATTCAAAACTAGGTCTGTTTGGTTTGGTTTTACATTATGGGAAAACCATTATGGGAAAGTCACAGCTATTTTGTGTTCTCTTCTTTGCAGTTTTGGCCCAGTAGGTCCACTCACTGTCCAGTGTGCAAGATGTGAAAACACTGTAAAAGTTGAGAGTAGGCGTTTCCAGCCACTGCATCAGTGTAGGAGTAGGCAGGGGCTGTCTGGCTTGCCTCGTGCTCAAATCCCCATTTGCTGTGGAGGCCGCAGATGCTCTGGCCTGACAGTAAGACAGCCCCTCTTTTGGACAGCACTTCCCACCACCACGAAGCTTCTCTGTGCCGGGGTTGCAAAGCTCAGCAACACCACTGTGGGCAGTCCCTGGAGAGGCAGTGAGTCTTGCTATCGACAGGCGTATTGACTTTCAAAACCACAGTGTTTGAGCCTCAGGGCACTCTTTGACTCATATTTCCTTTTTCAGTCTATAATGCCGCAAAGGTCCACAGAGACAATGGGAAAGGCAGGCACAGTACTGCCCAAATGGTAATGAGGAGTGGCTCAGAGGGAAAGAAACGAAAGAAATGGTAACAGTAGTGAACATTCAGAGGACACATGTGCTAGGCAGCATTTAAGCTGCTCTGTGGGCATAATATCATGGAATTCTCAAAACAATGCCAAGAGATGGGTATTACTTGATTTTGAAGGGCAGAAAATTGGGATTCAGAGAGATCATGCGACTTACGCACAGTCACTCATCTAGGCGTTAGAAATGATATTGGGTTCCTCTGGAACTAGGAATCTTAATTTGCTTGGCTCCTTCAATGTTAATTTGCTTTATAAATGTTTTTCCATATAGCTTCACTTGACAGTTTTGCTGGAACAAATAGTCCATTGGGGTTCTTACCTTGCAAAGAGCATTTGTAAATGTTAATATATTTGATCCTCATGAGAGCTTTGTGAGGCAGGCGGGGCATGCCGGATTTTCATATTTAAGAACACCAAGACACAGACATTGAGACACAGCTCATCCCAGGTTAGGCAAGGTGAGGCAAAAATCTAAAATCCGTATGTCTGAAACCTGGTTGGATATCTTCCCATGAGCTCCACAGCTCTCTTCTTGGAAGCCCAGAGTTACTAAGGGTCCAAGAATATAGGCTTAGACATTAGAACCATCTTCGATTAGAGTCCTGGCTCCACAGCTCAAGTGCCGTGTGACCTGTAATGCACAAAGTTCTTATGAGTTTAGGTGTCCTTGGACAAAAATTAAGACGAATAATAGTAACATCTACTTTATGGGTATTGTAAGGTTTCAGTGTAAGTCCGTGTGCTTGGTGGATAGAAACTGTTATTTTTCTTATACTATAGAATCTCTTCATCTGATTGTTTCTGCCTAAGAACAATCACATTGAAAAAAAAACTCATCATGACTGTGATAGAGCCTGAGACTCCTACCAGCTTGTGTGTGTTTCATCCTTTGAGATTTCCAGGGAACCGAACTGTGCCCAGTGCCAGTTTTGTGAATTCAATGGAAAAGCGTGCCCTTCAGTCCCCGCTCCACTGGCTTCTGGACCTCCAGGAGGAGACGCTGGGTTAGAGCTGAATGAAAGACCCTACCCATGGATGGCTCCACAGTCTCCACAGTTCTGGGAGCCACTGTCCCTCTCAGCAGCTTCAGTTGCTTTCCTGATAACAGTGTTATTCTCTTTGGTCTTCTGGGAGTCTCACCAGCATCATTAATCAAAGCACTACGTTGCTTCCTTGTACTGAAGTATCCTCACCGCCTCATCAATCATAAAAGCAGCAAAGAGTGTGCTTTGGATTTCTAAGGAAAGCTCCAGACAGCACCAAAAGAAAAAAAAAATTGTATGGGGATGAGGGAGCTTAATTATCAGCTGGTCCTTGGTCCATCACTCACGCTGGAAATGTCTTTACAGCTTTATTTGGGTTGTGTCTCTTTTTAAATCCCAGTAAACAGCCGTTAAGCTAAAAACCCTCATTGCTCGGCACAGGGAGCCCCACTGGTTTTCAAGCTATTATTTTAATAAGGCCTATTTTACAATTAAGGCACCATGGGCTTTAAATTACATATAAAATAAAATGTGGAAATTGAAGCATTAAGCGTGTGACTGTCGTTAGAGAAACAGCAGCCGTTCTTTCCGGTAAAATGCTGTCTGGTGCAAAAGGAATAAAACAGAAGGCTGGGGGTATGTGCCACCATGATAAAAACAAAACAAAACAAACCCACAATACACACATACCGCATCTGAAAGCCCTGTTCACTCTTCTCCAGTGAAGATTGGGGTCATGTCTAAATGGAGCTAAATAGTAACAATAACAATAAGATTACAACTAATATTGTTAATAGTAAGAGTCCTGGCTTCACTGGACAGTTTTGCTGGAACAAACAGTCCATTGGGGTTCTTACCTTGCAAAGAGCATTTGTAAATGTTAATATATTTGATCCTCATGAGAGCTTTGTGAGGCAGGTGGGGCATGCCAGATTTTCATATTTAAGGACACCAAGACACAGACATTGAGACACAGCTCATCCCAGGTTAGGCAAGGTGGGATTGCCTTTTTGAAGCAAGCACCAGCTTCATCCCAAGCACCAGCTGAGAATTTTCTCCTGCACTGTGTCATCCTTCCACCAAATTCGAAAGGGAAGTGCCATTCTTATCCCTGTGATAAGGAAGGAAATGGAGACTCAGAGGGGAGGCCACTGGCTGGAGGTCTCTGTGCTGGCAAGGGGCAGAGCTAGGAGCTAAACTCAGGTCCTTGTGAATCCAAACCCTTTATTGTAGGCACTCTCCTTGGAGGCCAAACCATTAATTTAATCAACAATTATTTTTGTGCTGGGCACTGGGCCATCTGATCTGCAAAGGAAACAGAGCCACGGCCATGCCTGGTGGTGTTTACAGTCTAGCGGGAGGTTCAAGCGATAATAAGTAAACAGTTGCATGGATTTGTGACTATGGGCAGGGTAAGAGTTATGATGGAAACAATCAGGGTGTGGTGAGGGAGAATAAGGGGGTAAAGGGGCTCTGCTGAATTGGGGTGGTCAAGGAAGGCCTCTCTGAGGAGGCGATGTTGAAGCCAAAGGAGAAAAGTGAGGAAAGAGGAGTCCACTGCAAGATGAATGGTTCCCACTGTAGCCTGGCAGAGGGAAAACTGCTGGTAACTGGAAGGGAGACATGGGAGATCAGAGGGCAGTGAGTGAGAGAGAGCGGAACTAAATGCGGATGGAGAGGAAAGCAAGGGCCAGGGCAGCCACTTCATGACCACACTAAGGAACCTGTTTTTTTTGTTGTTGTTGTTTGTTTGTTTGTTTTTTGAGACGGAGTCTCGCTCTGTCACCCAGGCTGGAGTGCAGTGGCGCGATCTTGGCTCACCGCAAGCTCCGCCTCCCCAGTTCATGCCATTCTCCTGCCTCAGCCTCCCCAGTAGCTGGGACTACAGGTGCCCACCACCACGCCCAGCTAATTTTTTGTATTTTTAGTAGAGATGGGGTTTCACCATGTTAGCCAGGTTGGTCTTGACCTCCTGACCTTGTGATCCACCTGCCTCGGCCTCCTAAAGTGCTGGGATGACAGGCATGAGCCATTGTGCCTGGCCAGGAACCTGTTTTATTTTAAGTCTTAGGAGAGCATGAGCTGAGAGTGACTCATGTTCCAATTTTAAGCAGATTACTTGGGCTGCTCATGTGAATGGACTGGAACTGGGCAAGAGTGAAAATAGGGAGACCATCAGGAGCTTCTTGCAGTAGCGCAGGAGGGCCAAAAGGGTTGGCAATAGACATGGAGACTAGATGCATTCAAGGTATATTTTGGGCCTGTAATTCCAGCACTTTGGGAGGCTGAGGCAGGTGGATCACCTGAGGTCGGGAGTTCGAGACCAACCTGGCCAACGTGGTGAAACTCCATCTCTACTAAAAATACAAAAAATAGTCAGATGTGGTGGCGGGCACCTGTAATCCCAGCTACTCAGGAGGCTGAGGCAGGAGAATCACTTGAACCTGGGAGGTGGAGGTTGCAGTGAGCCAAGATTGTGCCACTGCATTCTAGTTTGGGCGACAAGAGCGAAACTCCATCTCAAAAAAAAAAAAAAGAAAAAGAAAAAAAAAAGATGTATTTTGGAAATAGAAATAACAAGGTAATTGTCAACCATTCAGTCCCCACAGGTTTCCAGCAGACACCCTGTGTTGTATGATCATCTGGTCTTTGTCCTTCAAGAGAAGGTTCTATTTGCTCCCTTAAGCAAGGTTCCATGTTCCAAATTGTTCCACCCTCTCTTCCTGGAATGTCCATAGATTTATCAAAGAACTTCCCTATCCTTGCCAGCCAGCTACTCCGCCCTCTTGTAAAAAATATCTATATTTATGCTGAGCTACCACTGACTCCTCTCACACTCCCTGTGGCTGGCATTTCCTTCCAGAGGACTTTAAAAGGTTTGGAGGATTCTTCCACATGTAAATGCACCATATGCAAATCAGACCTGTCTGCCTCTGTAGACAGCTGTCAATGGAGGGTGTGCCAGAAACACTTATTTGCCTTTACAGAACATCACAGCCCCAAGGCAGGAGGTCTTTAGGGAAACAGCAGTGGGGAGATCTACAGGGGCTGCATCTGCCCCAGTGGCCGGGGATACTTGGCGGCAAGACTTTGTTCTCCCTCAGAAGATGAATCTCCTTTAACAGGACCAGAGGGTGTGACCAGCTATGTCATCAACTTGGAGGCTTTTCATTTTTTGTCCACAAAATCTTGCTCCTGGGTGGTACTGAGTCAACTTCATTAACATCTAACAGCTGCTCAGTGGCTTATGGAAAATGACTTGCAGCTTCATGGTCTGAGTCCCAGTTTGGAACTTCATGGTCTGAGTCCCTTCACAGCTGGAAGCCTCCTTGGCAACCACGACAGAGATCCTGGGATGGGGTGAAAGACCTTCTGAAAGGAGTGGTCCTTCTGAATGTGGCTTGCATCTCAGGCCAACCGGAAACCTGCAGAGGCCAGCCTTGGCCAAGCAGGGCCTCGGGCCTTGAGAAAGATGCTCAGTGTAGGTTTCTCTCCCACTCCTCCCTGGAAGCATATTGGGAAGATTCTGAGCAGAAATATCTATCCAGTTGTTTGTCAGGCCCACCCTATGTAGACTGTATCCTCCATTTTCTAAGAACTGATTCTCCCACCCCCTTGATTCATGTGCTTCCTGCAGGCGAAACCATGTTTTTGCAATTTGACCTCTGTTCTGGCTTCAGTTAATGGAAGACCAATCAGACTCCCTCCTCTAGGAAAGTAGGATTGAGATTAAGGTCTCAGTGGCTCTGGTCTCTTGAGTAAAGGAAATGAAATTCTACTAGCTGGAAAAGACCAAGTTTTTCTGAGATTTGGGGCTTGTCTATTGTGACAAGTAGCACAAACTTCAAATATCAGTGGCTTAACACTGTAAAAGTGTATTTCACATTCGTGCTTGTAGGAATGCCACATGAACACATGACCACCAGCTTGTCACAGCAAGGGAAGAGAGAGTCACAGGGGATGGTTTTCAGGGTCAGGCTGTATGTCAATTTCATGTGCATTCTGCTGACCAGAATTAAATTAGATAACTCAAACATAACTGTAAGAGGAGCAAGGAAATTAAGTCTTTCTTCATGCCAAGGAAGAGAAAAGGTTATAGAGAGCATGCTGTGTTGCTTCATGACATACATGAAACTACAAACAAGAAAAGTCAGTCCCCAAAGAGAAAAGGAAGTGAAATAGGCACATGCTACAAACAGCCTCCCTGCAATAAACTCCCATTGTGGCCTGAGTTAGTTCAAGGGGGTTCTCTGTACTCGCAAACAAAGAGAAGTGTACAAATACAGTCTTCAGTATACACTGCATGATGACTCTCAAAAAGACTTGAAGACAGCACTGCCCAACTCCTCACTGTGATCAAAAGGTAAAGTTCTACATGCTTACAACTCTGGGCTTCCAGCCAAAAATAGTCTTGAGGACACAGGTGTTCTGGTGCTGTGGTCTGTTGGCTCAGGTTTAAAGATGAAACTTTTCATACCACCAGCTGAGAGATCACCCTTCAAGCAGTTATGATTCTTTTCTGAATGGGTATACACACTCTTGCAGCAGTCATGTTCTGTTGCATTTCACACAAAGGGCTGTAGAGCATGGGGAAGGCTCAAGTCCAAGAGCAGAGCAAAGGAGGTAAGTGCACAATTAGTATCAGGGCAGTTCTGTGTGCAAATGAACTAGGTGGCATCTGGGGGCTGTGATCTCAGTGGTTTGAGGAGAATCTTGAGCTCCTAAATGTTCCTCCTACTCCTACTGCTCACCTCATCCTAGGAACTTCATTGATTCCCCTGGCTTAAGTCCACAGATCTTCCCCACCTCGTGTCTTGCCTCAACATTCCAAAGCTGCTGATCCCTGTTGAACTCTCCAGATTCACTCCAGTCTGCCATTCTGTGCTCTACTGTACCCTTCCCTCTGCTTAAAATACCCTTGGCCTTCTCTTCCTCATGGAAGATTCCCCTCACTTTCCTCCACCTTCTGCAGAGCCTTTTCTGTGCAACCAAAGGTGATCACTCATTCCTCTGTGGCACCATCACCTCTATTCCTGCTCTACCAAGTAATTATTTGCTCCTCAGTTGCCCCCACACCGTTCCTGCCTAGCCCCCTAAATTTCAACATGGGAACTCCTTTAAGGTAGAATTTCTTCTGATTTGTATTTAAACTCCTGTGGAACTGTCTATTATCTGACACCTAGTAAGTGCTGAGAAAATAATTAACTACATAAAGAAACAAGCGAATGAATGAATGAATGAATGAATCTATAAAAATAGCGACCTCAGGCCAGGCGCAGTGGCTCATGCCTGTAATCCCAGTACTTCGGGAGGCCAAGGCGAGCAGATCATGAGGCCAGGAGATCGAGACCATCCTGGCTAACATGGTGAAACACTGTCTGTACTAAAAAAATACAAAAAATTAGCCAGGTGTGGTGGCGGGCACCTGTGGTCCCAGCTACTCGGGAGGCTGAGGCAGGAGAATGGCATGAACCCAGGAGGTGGAGCTTGCAGTGAGCTGAGATCGCGCCACTGCACTCCAGCCTGGGCAACAGGACAAGACTCCATCTCAAAAAAAAAAAAAAAGAAGAAGAAGCAGCGACCTCAGTGAAAGGTAAACAATCAAACCTTAACAAATATATGAGTAAGTACTCATCAATGTATTTGACCTTTAGGGTGAATGAAGATGGAAATGCTGGAACTATTTCTTCTTCTCTTGGATTTCCCTATGGAGTGTTCAGGCTCTCAGCTCCTCCTCTGGACTTTCCAAATCAGGTTTCTCCCGTATGAATTTTCTTTCCTGTATCTTGCAGTACAGGTCTCTTGCTCCCAAACTTGCATACACAAACTCATTGGCATGCTTACCAGTATCAGAATATGAGTTCCATGGGAGAAGGGGCCATGTTTGTTATGCCCATCAGCATTCCCAGTGCCCAGAACAATATCTGGGCACATAGTAGGTGCTCAATAAATGCTTGTTAACTCAAGGAAGGAATATATAAATCAATCACTATGTGAAAGAATAAAGGCCTTTCTATTAATATGTTATTGGTTTTTTAGGAAGCAGTCTGGGTTTTAAACAGCATTTCTTTCCTGTTATAAGATGATAAATTGGTTTTATCTCATTTTAAAGCTCTGATCAAGTGGCAGTGGCTAGCTGGAACACTCTTAATGAGAAGGGTTCACATTGGGATCAGTGGAAAAAAAGGACTGTGATTGATTAGTAATGTCTGTCATGGCAAAGGTAAAGAAAGTGGTGATGCATCCCTGAGCTAGAGAAAATTTTAGTTTAATACGTAAGTAATACTGATCCTATAGTTACAAACAATAGATGTCAGTGCAGAGTGGCAAAAAATAAAAGAGAGTGGGAAGGATGAGAATGCCTACAGCACCCAGGTGAATTGTTTTAGTGGTAAGAAGTTTTTAAAGTAAATTTATCTAAACTCTCATTGAAATAGGTAAATAAATTCCATAATCAACTTAAATTGCCAAAGCACCAAAATATGAAACTGCAAAAAACTACTCATCCAGTCATAGTATACATAGACTGAGGCAGTTGTTTGGATATCTTGGAAAAAATTACCTTCAGATTCTCTGTAGTCTTCACGAGTGCCATTCATCAAATATTTCTAGCATCTTTTCTGTTAGGTACACAGTAAGACTGCATCTTTCCTGGCTCCTTGAAGTTGGATGTGATCATAAGATTTGCATTAGTCAATGAGATGTGGGTGGAGGTGATCTAGGTCCCCTTTGGGCAAAAGCCATTAAGAATCAATGTATGATTTGCTCTTGTTCTTTCCACCTCTCAGGGAAATAGGCAAAGCTCCAAGCTGTAAGGGCTTCTTCAGTCTGAATCCCTGGCCAAGGACAGCTTGGAGTAGAGCAGGGTCCCCAGAGGATCTGCAGTGGTCACATAGCATGAATGAAAATAAAACGTTTGTTTTCTTTCTTTCCTTCCTTCCTTCCTTCCTTCCTTCCTTCCTTCCTTCCTTCCTTCCTTCCTTCCTTCCTTCCTTCCTTCTTTCTTTCTTTCTTTCTTTCTTTCTTTCTTTCTTTTTCTTTCTTTTTCTTTCTTTCTTTTCTTTCTTTCTTTCTTTTTCTTTCTTTGTTTCTTTCTTTTTCTTTCTTTGTTTCTTTCTTTTTTGAGAAAGAGTCTCACTCTGTCGCCCAGGCTGGAGTACAGTGGCGCGATCTCAGCTCACTGCAAGCTCCACCTCCTGGGTTCACGCAATTCTCCTGCCTTGACCTTCAGAGTAACTGGGACTACAGGTGCCTGCCACCATGCCTAGCTAATTCTTTGTATTTTTTGTAGAGATGAGGTTTCACCATGTTAGCCAGGATGGTCTCGATCTCCTGACCTCATCATTCGCCCACCTCTGTCTCCCTAAGTATTGGGACTACAGGCGTGAGCCACTGCTCTGGGACAACTTTGTTAACATTTTCAAGTCACTGAAATGTGTGGGTTGTTTATTACTACAATATGACTGAGCTTGTCCTGACTGATGCATTCTCCAAATTGGGAATTACCATATGTCACAGCACAAGGAAGAGATAAGACTAGTCACTCAGGACCAGTTACTTGGTTAAACGCCTCTTTCTCTAAACTGTGGCTTCTGCTCATCTGAAATATTTAGGAAGGGAATCAATAGAGGAAGAAATGAAAGCTCTGCTTCCCACTACTCCTTATCATGAACCTGGGCTCCAGCAGAACAAAGCGAGGCACTGTTCTTGATGATCACCCCCAGGTTTTCTTGGTTCATGCCTTTGTTTCCACTGTCCTCTCTCCTTAGAAACCTTTCCTTCACCTTGTCTCCAAGTCACTCTCATCTCTCAAGGACCAGCTATAATGCCAACTCCCAGAAATGCGTCTTCCTGTCACCTAGATGGGATGTCTTCCTCTTCTGAACTCCAAGAGTACCTTTTCAGTATCCTTCTTATTACATTTTTCATTGTCTACCATAAAGGTTGGTTGAATGCTCATATGAAAGAGTCAAGGGATGGAGAAAAGGAAAAAAAGAAGAGATGGAAGCAAATTCAGGGAATCATGGACAGCCGTGTGGAAATAACATTTGTCAGTTTGGAAAGCTTGTCTTTGCTTCTGTGTTGTATATTTTGGGCTTTCACCACAAGCCACTAATTATTCTCGTCACCTTTTATGGGCTGTGCCACTTCTCCTGTGCCCCAGTTGCTTCCTTTCAACTATGACTTCTGATCAATTATGTCAATTGTTCACGTAGATGTATCCTTGCTGACAGGTAAGGAAACCTATGATTCCTCCTGATTAACATAATACATACTTCTTCATCTTGCAGTGGCTGATAAGGTTTGGCTCTGTGTCCCCACCCAAATCTCATGTCAAATTGCAATTCCCATGTGTTGGGGGAGGGATCTGAGGGGAGGTGATTGGATCATGGAGGTAGTTTCCCCATGTCATTCTCATGATAGTGAGTGAGTTCTCATGTGATCTGATGGTTTAAAAGTGCATGGCAGATCCTCCCTTGCTTGCTCTCTCCTGCTCCACCACGAGAAGATGTGCCTTGCTTTCCCTTCACCTTCTGCCATAATTCTGAGTTTCCTGAGGCCTCCTCAGCCACACTGAATTGTGAGTCAATTAAACCTCTTTTCTCATAAATTACCCAGTCTCAGGTAGCTCTTTATAGCAGTGTGAAAACAGACTAATATAGTAACTCATAGTGTATTTTGATGGCAATTCTAGGTCTCTGGGATGCACAATTTGAAAAATTATAACCTCAGCTCTTTTAGTGACCCTTTTGAAAGACACAAGCCAATTTGTGCGACCTGGTACAAAATAAAAATTCTGGGGCCCTTGTTTAAAAGTTATTGAGAATTTCAAGATGGCAACAGCAGAGCACTAAAGGGTAAGGCCCTTCCAACCACAGAGCACTGTGCACCTGCAGAGGTCACACACTCATGAAGTTGACCCTGATGTGGAATATGGGAGTTCTGAATGCCTTCGAATCATACAATGTAGGTGACAGTCAGTTCCAGTCAAATACTAGATCCTCTCTAAACGGTTGATACCACCATTTCCCTCCTCCTGTCTACTAGGCATGTCCGACACTGACTTCCAGGAATCAACTATCTAAGGAGTCTGACAACCTTCAGGAATGTTGCCTGCTGAGTCTTTGTTCTCTGCAGAGAAAATGGATACATTCCAGCATCAAAGTAGCAGCTTCACACAGCTTCACTCCAACCACCCTTCAAGATGCCAAGGAAGGGTTTTGATTTGCCCTCATTTACCTTTAACTAATGTGTTCGTCTACTAGACGAATTACCTATTTCTTGATGGAGTTGAAAGTTGGCCCACATCTTCTAAGAAGTGTGATGTGATGGCCTGGGAGTATATTTTATTTTATCTTAAAAAAACCTTTTTTCCTACCAAAATCAAAGGGAGGTTGAGAATACTTTTAGCTTATGTTGTCTAACTCCTTTACAGTTCAATTTCACATCAAGGAAACAGAGAAGCTGTGGAATGTTCTCCAGTAGGGCAGGCCAGCAGGAGTTCCCAGCATGGATCTATGATGCTCTGTGATCCACTCACAACCTTCAGAGAGTACACCACACACAGGGGAGGACTACTCCTGTTTAAAATTCCAGGAAACACCAAAAGATTGCTATGAGGACCTGGAAGTCAGATTGCTGTGGTTCTTGCCCCACCTTTGAAAAACTAAGTAAGTTTGGTAAGTGAGAGCACAGGACAGGTGCTGTCACTTACCAAAGATCAAAGTGGTGGCTTAATCCCCATGCAGCCAGAGCCATGATGCTTAGACCAGCGTCCATTCTGACGGACTGGTACCCATGCCATATCAGTTGTTAAACTTTATTTACTGTCATCCCTGGAACAAACCAGATGCCCATTTTTATTTTGGTGTCTCGCAAATGTGGGACAGTGGTCTGGTGGAGCCAGCTTGTACCAGCTCAGACAACCCTTCCTCACTCCTACTTCACCGATATAAAATTGGTAGCCTGAAATCAGTCACAGTGAGAGTTTTTACACCACACAAATCAGCCCTTAGAGATAAGGGCTTTTTGTTTTCAGAGAGTCAGTTGATCAACTCATCTCATATCTCAGATGTGATAGATACGTGAATCATTGGTTAGTCATTCATCCATTATTTCACCCATGATACAGTCAAAAACACTTACTGCTATATAATTCATCTCCCAAACTGGGACATTTTCAAGAGTAAAAGGACGTGCTATTAAAAATTACACCAGAACACCCCAGAGTAAATGGAGACCGTCTTGAGCAAACTAGAATGTATTGCCACTGTGTTGTATTGCCTCTAGGTAAGTATGCTTGTTTTGGGGGACAAAACAGTCATTATGAGAGACATGATCTCTACCCTTCTGACATTACAGCCTACTGGGTTAAACAGATACATTGATAAATAGCATTTTTTTACTGATCCATTTCCCACGCATAATATCAAAGTATTAAATCAAATGTTTTAAGAAAAGTTAGGTAAAAACAGCTTTTATCTTAATGATCTCGCTCCAAGAAATTGTGAGTTATGACTCTACAAGCAATTTGGCTATCTTAAAAAACAAATCATATGAATACTACCATGTTCAAAGTGGTCACCCTGAGAGGTTGTGTATATAACCCAGTGAGACTGCCATTGCTAGACCATTGGAGTCTCAAGGATATTTTGCACAGCGTTGATTGCAGTCAGTTTTCATCTTTGCAGTGTGATTTTAACTTCTGAAATGAATCAAAAGTCATTTGGCATCAAATGTGAGGAAGAAAGAAAGTAACCAAGCTGGGTAGAACATTTTGGTTTAAATCAGGGTGAAATCACAGGTCATGAGATGACGTTTCCTGTGTGGTTAGCTAAAGTGGCTCCACAAATAGACATTCCCAAGAAACATTGTAAAGTTATACTCAATTCATTTGGATAAGTATTTCTAATTTTTAAAATAATTCCAAGAGCTTTTGGCCACATCTTATACAGTACAGGTATAAAGAAGAAAAACAAGGCTACAGTGAAATGAAGAATTTGGGGTATCTGATATTTATGTCACAGATTCACAAAACGCTTACTGATATATATATATATAGGTAAGCTTTATATAATATTATATGTAAAATATTTTGTAAAGCTTACCGAAATTTATGTGTAAAAGATTACTTACATATATATTTAAAGCATACCGAAATATATATATATTTTTTAATCTGCTACAAGCATTGGAATAGCTAGTCAAAAGCCAAAATGTCATAAATATGGTTAATCTTAAAATGCTGCTACAGAGAGAAAGCACTTGCTGGTTTATTGATCTTTAGATGGTGCTACTTCTCACACAAGTTCTTATTGGTGGAAACTGAGTTGAAATCCAGGTCCTGTCCTACATTCATTCACTCAACACAGAATGATGGAGCTCTGAAGACAATTCAGGGCTCAGCCCTGGGCATAGGGCAGTGAGGAGAAGTCACAAGACTCCCATTCTTGTGGAAGCCTCAGCCTACCAGGGGAGATAGACTTTGATCAGATAACACACAAATAAAGGATGTTTTTGTTTGTTTGTTTTGAGACGGAGTCTCGCTCTGTGGCCCAGGCTGGAGTGCAGTGGTGCGATCTTGGCTCACTATAAGCTCCGCCTCCGGGGTTCACACCATTCTCCTGCCTCAGCCTCCCAAGTAGCTGGGAATACAGGCACCCTCCACCACACCCGACTAATTTTTTTTTTTTTTTTTTGTATTTTTAGTAGAGACGGGGTTTCACCATGTTAGCCAGAATGGTCTTGATCTCCTGACCTCATGATCCGCCTGCCTTGGGCTTCCAAAGTGCTGGGATTACAGGTGGGAGCCACCACACCCGGCCATAAAAGGTTGTTTTTAAACTGCTGTGCTAAATGCCATAAAAGGAAAGCAGAGGACTCTATAAGAAAGGATAACTTTCTTGAGGAAGTAGGATTCAAGTCAGGACATAAGGAATTAACTGGTCAAAGAGAACAAACTAGTGTGAGGAGAGAACAGCTTGCAGAAACACAGAGGCTGAGGTCAGGGTCAGAGAATCCGTCAATTTCAGATATCACATGGCCAAACTCCTGGTTAGGTAAATGAGGAAAGTGAAAAGGGCAGGTCTAGAGACCAGATGTCTTGACTCATATCTCATTCAGGGTGTTTCTTAGCACCCACCCATCTCTTCTTGAATTCCAAATGTATCTGGAGCATGTAGAGAACCTAACAGCTGAAGCAGTCAATGGGGTGTTGCTTTTGAGGTTAGCGTCTGGGTCTTGTATGCACTCAGATATGCGTGCGCATACACAAACACGCATGCATGTATACATTTGTGTGCACACACAAAGACATATTCTTACATGTATACACACAAACACACGTATGTTTATATGCATGCATGCATGTATGCACATGCAAGTACATACCTAGTTGTATTTTTTTGTTTATGAAAATGGCTCTTTTACCGATTGATATTGCACAGCAAGGCAGACTAGCAGAAAGAACACTAAATTCCAATCCTAGGCATATGGGAACAAGTCGCTACATCATTCCACACCTCTGTTGCTTTGCCTGGAATATAGACATAAATCTTCTGGTCTAAATAACGCATTGGGTTGTAGCGAGGTGCCAATCAGATGGCTAATATGAAATTGTTGAATGTGCACAATACAGTATTGTATTACTATTCAGCAGTCAGAAAATTAAATGGTGGTTTGGAGAGGTCTCCTGTTTGGTGTCTATGATTTTGCCTTTTTTTTTTTTGCCTCTTAATCTGGACATTCTTCACCTCTCCATAGTCACTTGGTGCAGATTCCAGAGATCTAACACCAAGAGAATTGCCCCACCAGGCGAGGCTCAATGCCCTTGCAAGTAGGGTTCAGAGTCATGAGTTGTGGAATCAGAAAAATCCAGCTCACTTCTTCAGCTCCATTACTTTCCAGCTCTGTTGCCCCTGGGGAAGGCCACTTAATCTCCCTGAGTCCCGGTTTCCTCAATTGTAAAATCTGAACTCTATTATTTCCTTCATAGACTTGTGAGAAATAGAGGCTATTTTTGGAAGCCCTGGGGTCCTGTCTGGTACACAAGAAACCTCAAGAGGATGTATTTGGCAGGTCAGTGCTTTGCTTCCAGCATTGGCTCCCAACATTGCCAAACATGCAGACATCCTATGCATCTGTTGCACCACAATGGGTCTGTCATTCTGTGAATTTTAGCAAGTCTTTTGGGGAAACAATTTGTATTTTCACTCTGTTCCATGTTTTGGGGTTGATTCAGTTATTTATTCATTCAACAAACATTTATTGATCACCTCTATGTGTCAGATGCCACTCTAGGTACTTGATATACATCATAAATAAGATAAATGAAAACATTACCCTAGTGGAGGAAGACAGATAACAAACAGCAAACACAACGTATTAGTAAATTATATAATGAGTTATCAGGGATGTGGGGAATAAAAGAACAGTGTAAAGATATCAGGAATGCCAAGGGTGGGGTGGTAGGTGTTTCTTTACCAAGGGTCATCACCTTAAGTCTAATTGCAAAAAGGTCATTTTAGTAAAGATTTGGACGGGGGACGAGAGAATGAGCCTGTGGCTATCGGCAGAGTGGGGTGGGCAGAGAACATTCCAGACAGAGGGAACAGGAACACGGATGACATGCAGAAAGGACATCAAGGAAGCCAGTGAGGTTGTTGGGTGCTCACTACAGAGTGAGCAGAGGGAAAAATGGATGGAAAGGGGGCTGAAGAATGAACAAAAAGCCAGATTATTTAGGGTTTTGTAGGCATTACTTAGACTCTGGATTTTGCCTTGAATGTATTGATTTGATAAGTATGTATCAGGTGTCTGCTTCATGGACAGCCACGTGTTAGAAGACACGGTGGCCAGGAAGAAGCCAAGCAAAAAGAAAGAAGAATGTCTTGGTCCCTTTTCTGTTAAAACTAGTGGGAAATCAAAAATATCTTAATTCACCACCTCTTTTGTTTATCTATTGAACATGTAGAGTCCATGCTTTGATGGTTGTCAGGACATAAAGGTAAGAAAAGCCAGAGAGGGTCTTTACCCACATGGAGCTTTCAGTCTAACTCAGGGTCTCTCCATCATGGCATGACTAACATTTGGGGCCATTTAATCCTTTGCTGTTGGGGGCTGTCCTGTGCATTGTAGAATGTTCAGTGGCATCCCTGGCATCTACTCACTAGACACTACTAACACATCTTCCAGTTGTGACAACCAAAACTGTCTCTAGACGTTATGAATATCCCTGAATAGGGATAAGCAAAATAATTCCCAGAGAATCACTGGTCTAACTAAAAAGATGTTATGTGCTTTTTTCATTATTTTCAGCTGTTAACACCTAAACACTTTTGTTGTTATTTTGGGATCCTCCAACTATGAGATTTCAAGGCAGTCACAGTCCACTTCTTTTATGAATTGAATGTCTGCATCCTTCCCCAAAAGTATATCGAAAGTCCCCAATATCATGGTATTTGGAGGTGGTGTTTTTAGGAGGTGCTTGGGTTTAGATGAGGTCATGAGGGTGGGGCCCCCATAATAGCACTGGTATCCTTATAAGAAAAAGAAGAGAGACCAGAACACACACACTCTCTCTCTCTCTCTCTCTCTCTCTCTCTCTCTCTCTTATTCTCCATCTGTCTCTTTGCCATGGGAGAACACATGGAGAAGACAGCCACCTGGAAGCTAGGAGCAGGGACAAGGCCCTTACTAATCTTTACTAATCTTGGACTTCCCAGCCTCCAGACCTGTGAGGAATAAATGTCTGTTGTTTAAGACACCCAGACTATGATATTTTGTTATAGCAGCCTGAGGTGAAAAATATTATACAACCTCCTTCTATCAAATCTAAAACTGCCAGAAACTTGCTTTCAAGACTCCACTGACAGTAAAGGCATGGGCCTAGGCTCTGCCAATCATGTGTATCCACTCCTGGCTTTGCCTCCAAAGGTGGGGCTCCAAAAAAGCAGGACCTGCAGATAGTTATTTAGCAGTGATACTGGGACAGCAAGATGTAGTTTCCAAGAGGGGGGAGAAGAAAATGATGGTCCCCCAAGATAGCCTGATCCAGAGATAAACAAGTCCCAGCACCAAGTGCTTCACTTCCAGAGCAAATGCTATTTTGTTAACTCCATTTTGTGGCAAAATGGAGTCTTTCTCCAGGATAATAGTTTTGTACTTTTGGGTGTTTTTTTTTGTTTTGTTTTGTTTTTGACCGAGCCTTTATTTATTGCCCAGGCTGGAGTGCAGTGGCTCCATCTTGGCTCACTGCAACCTCCACGGGTTCTCACTGCAACCTGCCTCAGCCTCCCAAATAGCTGGGACTGAAGGCACACACCACCACACCCAGCTAGTTTTTGTATTTTTAGTGGAGACAGGGTTTCACCATGTTGGCCATGCTCATCTCAAACTCCCGACCTCAAGTGATCCACACGCCTCGACCTTTCAAAGTGCTGCGATTACAGGCATGAGCCGTCATGCCTGGCCTCAGGATAATAGTTTCTGAACATGGTTTTCTCTGGTATTTTATTCTATCCTTTTGATAAATTATTTCTTTGCATAAGCAGCCCAATTCAGTTTCTGTTGCTTGCCCTCAAGAACATTGCCTGAGACGAAAGATAGTACATTAAACAGACAGTAGCTGATTTCTGAAGATAGAGACTGAAAGGGAGTTGTCAACCACTCTATGGACATAATGAGCTATTATTGAATAGTTGGAAGTTGAGTGTTTTTGTACAATTTGATATTTTGGCATCCTGCCCTTAGGGCCTTTGGGTTTTTTCAAAAAGAGAAAACACTCAAAAGCCTGAAGATCTGAGACCCTCCTCAGGTTGTTTCTGTAAAGAGACTAATAATTGGGGAGGGGGGTGGTGGGAAGTTGAACTACATGTGGGGACTTGGGTTGTGGACTGAAGCTTTGGAGAGCTGCACTGAATACTGTCCTTCCAGTCCGCAAACTTACCTTGAACTACAGAGTGATGGAAGTGATGTTTCACCAGATTGTTCTGGTGGTTTGACTTGAACCATTAATAGTTGACCTTCATGACCCCAAGACCTTCTTGGTATCTCTGCTAGGTGGACACTGTGTTTGTCTGAGCCACTCCTTCCCAAACCAACATTCTGTGAGAGAATTAAACCCTTATGTCTTTTTAATGTGTTTTACTTTTAATTTTTGCAGATACATAGTAGATGTATCTATTTATGAGGTACATGAGATGTTTTGATACAGGCATGCAATGTGAAATAATGACATCATGGAGAATGGGGTATCCATCACTCAAGCATTTACTCTTTGTGCTACAAACAATCTAATCACACTCTTTTAGTTATTTTTAAGTGTACAATTATTATTGACTATAGTCACTCTGTTGTGCTATCAAATAGTAGGTTGTATTCATTCTTTCTAACTATTTTTTGTACCTGTTTAACCATCCCCTCTTGCCCTTCCCCAGTCCCCCACTACCATTCCCAGCCTTTGGTAACCATCCTTCTATTCTCTATGTCTATGAATTCAATTGTTTGATTTTTAGAGCCCACAAATAAGTGAGAACATGTGATGTTTGTCTTCCCATGCGTGGCTTATTTCACTTAACATAATGACCTCCAGTTCCATCCATGTTGTTGCAAATGACAGGATCTCATTCTTTTTTATGGCTGAATAGTACTCCATTGTGTATATGTACCACATTTTCTTCATCCATTCATCAGTTGATGGACACTTGGGTTGTTTCCAAATCTTGGCTGTTGTGAACAGTGTTGCAATAAACATGGGAGTGCAGATATCTCTTCAGTGTACTGAATGGAATTAGTATACTGAATTAGTATACTGAATCCGACTCCAGTAGGATTGCTGGATTATATGGTAGCTCTAGTTTTAGTGTTTCGAGGAACCTCCAAACTGTTCTCCATAGTGGTTTTACTAATTTACATTTCCACCAACAGTGTACAAGGGTTCTCTTTTCTCCACATCCTTGCCAGCATTTGTTATTCCCTGTTTTGGATATGAGCCATTTAACTGGGGTGAGGTGATACCTTGTTGTAGTTTAGATTTGCATTCCTCTGATGATCAGTGATGTTGAGCACTTTTTCATATGCCTGTTTTCCATTTGTATGTTTTCTTTTGAGAAATGTCTATTCAAATCTTTTGCCCATTTTTTGATCGGATAATTATAATTTTTCCTATAGAGTTATCTGAGCTCCTTATATATTCTGGTTATTAATCTCTTGTCAGAGGGATAGATTTCAAATATTTTCTCTCATTCTGTGGGTTGTCTCTTTGCTTTGTTGATTGTTTCCTTTGCTGTGCAGAACATTTTTAACTTGAAGTCATCCCATTTGTCCAATTTTGCTTTTGTTGCCTATGCTTTTGGGGTATTGTTTAAGAAAATTTTGCCCAGACCAGTGTCCTGGAGATTTTCCCCAATGTTTTCTTGTAGTAGTTGCATAGTTTGAGGTCTTAAAGTCTTTAATCAATTTTTGATTTGATTTTTTATACAGTGAGAAATAGGAGTATAGCTTCATTCTTTTGCACATGGATATCCAGTTTTCCCAGCACCATTTATTGAAGAGACTATCTTTTTCCCATTGTATATTCTTAGTATCTTTGTCAAAAATGAAGTCACTGTAGGTACGTATATTTGTTTCTGGGTTCTCTGTTATGTTCCACTGATACATGTGTCTGTTTTTATGTCAGTACCATGCTGTTTTGATTACTATAGCTCTCTGTGTAATTTGAAGTCAGATAGTGTGATTTCTTCACTTTATTCTGGGTCTTTTGTTGCTCCATATAAATTTTAGGATTTCTTTTTTCTATTTCTGCAAGGAATGTCATTGGTATTGTGACAGGGATTGCACTGAATCTGTAGATTGCTTTGGGTAGTGTGTACATCATAACAATACTGATTCTTCCAATCCATGAACATGGAATTTTTAAATTATGTTTTGGTGTCCTCTTTAATTTCTTTCATCAGTATTTCATAGCTTTCACTGTAACACTCTTTCACTTCTTTGGTTAAGTTAATTCCTAGATATTTAATTTTATTTGTAAATGTTATTACTTTTTAAATTTCTTTTCCACATTGTTCACTGTTGGCATATAGAAATGCTACTGATTTTGTTATGTTGATTTTTTTACATTTAATTTTTATATTTCAATAGATTTTGGGGGAACAGATGGTGTTTGGTTACATGAATAAGTTCTGTAGTGGTGATGTCTGAGATTTTGGTGCGCCCATCACCACAGCAGTGTACACTGTACCCAATGTGTAGTCTTTTACCCGTGGTCACCTCCTCCCTTTCTCCCAAGTTCCCGAAGTCCAATATGTCATTCATATGCCTTTGTATCCTCACAGCTTAGCTCCCACATATGAGTGAGAACATACGATGTTTGGAAATTTCCATTCCAATTTCCATTACTTCACTTAGAATAACAGTATCCAATTCCATCCAGGTCACTGCAAATGCCATTATTTCATTCCTTTTTATGGCTGAGTAGTATTCCATGTCATATATACATATATATCACGTTTTCTTTTTTTTCAAAATTACACTCTAAATTCTGGGATACATGTGCAGAACGTGCAGGTTTGTTACATAGGTGTATATGTGCCATTGTGGTTTGCTGCACCCATCAACCCGTCATCAACATTAGGTATCTCTCCTAATGATGCTATCCCTCCTCTTGCCCCCAACCCCTAGACAGGCCCCAATGTGTGATATTCCTCTCTATGTGCCCATATGTTCTCATTGTTCAACTCCCACTTATGAGTGAGAACGTGTGGTGTTTGGTTTTCTGTTCCTCTGTTAGTTTGCTGAGAATATTTCCAACTTCATCCGTGTCCTTGCAAAGGACATGAACTCATCCTTTTTTATGACTGCATAGTATTCCATGGTGTATATGTGCCACATTTTCTTTATCCCATCTATCATTGATGGGCATTTGGGTTGGTTCCAAGTCTTTGCTATTGTGAATAGTGCTGCAACAAACATACGTGTGCATGTGTCTTTATAGCAGCATGATTTATAAACCTTTGGGTATATACCCAGTGATGGGATTTCCAGGTCAAATAGTATTTCTGGTTCTAGATCTTTGAGGAATTGCCACACTCTCTTCCACAATGGTTGAACTAATTTACACTCCCACCAACAGCATAAAAGCTATTTTTCTCCACATTCTCTCCAGCATCTGTTGTTTCCTGACTTTTTAATGATCGCCATTCTAACTGGCATGAGATTGTATCTCATTGTGGTTTTGATTTGCATTTCTCTAATGACCAAGGATGATAAGCTTTTTTTTCCATATGTTTGTTGGCCACATAAATGTCTTCTTTGGAGAATTTTGTGTTCACATCCTTCGCCTACTTTTTGATGGGGTTGTTTTTTTCTGGTAAATTTGTTTAAGTTCCTTGTAGATTCTGGATATTAGCCCTTTGTCAGCTGGATAGATTGCAAAATCTTTCTCCCATTCTGTAGGTTGCCTGTCCACTCTGATGATAGTTTCTTTTGCTGTGTAGAAGCTCTTTAGTTTAATTTGATCCCATTTGTCAATTTTGGCTTTTGTTGCCATTGCTTTTGGCGTTTTAGACATGAAGTCTTTGCCCATGCCTATGTCCTGAATGATATTGCCTAGGTTTTCTTTTAGGGTTTTTATGGTTTTAGGTGTTATGTTTAAGTCCTTAATCCATCTTGCATTAATTTTTGTATAAGGTATAAGGAAGGGGTCCATTTTCAGTTTTCTGCATATGGCGAGCCAGTTTTCCCAACACCATTTATTAAATAGGGAATCCTTTCCCCATTGCTTGTTTTTGTCAGCTTTGTCAAAGATCAGATGATTGTCGTTGTGTGGTGTCGTTACTGAGGCCTCTGTTCTGTTACATTGTTCTATATATCTGTTTTAGTACAAGCACCATGCTGTTTTGGTTACTGTGGCCTTGTAGTATAGTTTGAAGTCAGGTAGCGTAATGGCTCCAACTTTGTTCTTTTTGCTTAGGATATCTTGATTATATGGGCTCTTTTCTGGCTCCACGTGAAATTTAAAGTAGTTTTTTCTAATTTTGTGAAAAAAGTCAATGGTAGCTTGATAGGGATAGCACTGAATCTGTAAATTACTTTGGACAGTATGACCATTTTCAAGATATTGGTTCTTCCTATCCATGAGCATGGAATATTTTTCCATTTGTTTATGTCCCCTCTTATTTCCTTGAGCAGTGTTTTGTAGTTCTCCTTGAAGAGATCCTTCACATCCCTTGTAAGTTGGATTCCTAGGTATTTTATTCTCTTTGTAGCAATTGTGAATGGGAGTTCACTCTTGATTTGGCTCACTGTTTGTCTATTATTAGTGTGTAGGAATGCTTATGATTTTTGCACATTGATTTTGTATCCTGAGACTGCTGAAGTTGCTTATCAGCTTAAGGAGGTTTTGGGCTTAGATGATGGGGTTTTCTAAATATACAATCATGTCATCTGCAAATAAGGACAACTTGACTTCCTCTCTTCCTATTTGAAAACTCTTCCTTTCTTTCTCTTGCCTGATTGCCCTGGCCAGAACTTTCAATACTGTGTTGAATAGGAGTGATGAGAGAGGGCATCCTTGTCTTCTGCTGGTTTTCAGAGGGAGTGCTTCCAGCTTTTGCCCATTCAGTATGATATTGACTGTGGGTTTCTCATAAATAGCTCTTATTATATTGAGCTATATTCCATCAATAACTAGCTTATTGAGTGTTTTTAGAATGAAGGGTGTTGAATTTTATCAAAGAACTTTTCTGCATCTATTGAGAAAATCATGTGGTTTTTGTCTTTGGTTCTGTTTATGTGATGGATTACGTTTATTGATTAGTGTATGTTGAACCAGCCTTGCATCCCAGGGATGAAGCCAACTTGATCGTGGTGGATAGGCTTTTTAATGTGCTGCTGGATTCAGTTTGGCAGTATTTTATCGAGGATTTTTGCATCAATGTTCATCAGGGATATTGGCCTGAATTTTTCCTTTTGTGTGTGTGTCTCTGCAAGGTTTTAGTATCAGGATAATGCTGGCCTCATAACATGAGTTAGGGAGGATTCCCTCTTTTTCTGTTGTTTGGAAGAGTTTCAGAAGGAATGGTACCAGTTCCAGTTTGTACCTTCAGTAGCATTCAGTTATGAATCCATTTGGTCCTAGGCTTTTTTTAGTTGGTTGGTTATTAATTACTGCCTCAATTTCAGAACTTGTTACTGGTCTCTTCAGGGATTCGACTTCTTCCTGGTTTAGTCTTGGGAGAGTGTATGTGTCCAGGAATTTATCCGTTTCTTCTAGATTTTCCAGTTTATTTGCGTAGAGGTGTTTATAGTATTCTCTGATGGTAGTTTGTATTTCTGTGGGATCAGTGGTGATCTACCCTTTATCATTTTTTTTATCATGACTATTTGATTCTTCTCTCTTTTCTTCCTTATTAGTCTGACTAGCAGTCTTTCTATTTTGTTAATCTTTTCAACAAACCACCTCCTGGATTCATTGATGTTTTTGAAAGGTTTTTCGTTTCTCCATCTCCTTCAGTTTTGCTCTGATCTTAGTTATTTCTTGTCTTTGGCTATCTTTTGAATTTGTTTGCTCTTGCTTCTCTAGTTCTTTTAGTTGTGATGTTAGGGTGTTGATTTTAGATCTTTCCCACTTTCTGCTGTGGGCAGTTAAGGCTGTAAATTTCCCTCTAAACACTGCTTTAGCTGTGTCGCAGAAATTCTGGTACATTGTATCTTCATTCTCATTGGTTTCAAAGAACTTATTTATTTCTGCCTTAATTTCATTATTTACCCAGTAGTCATTCAGGAGCAGGTTGTATCGTTTCCATGTAGTTGTACAGTTTTGAGTGAGTTTCTTAATCCTGAGTTCTAATTTGATTGCACTGTGGTCTCAGAGACTGTTATGATTTCTGTTCTTTTGCACTTGCTAAGGAGTGTTTTACTTTTACTGATGAACATCAATGCAAAAATCTTCAATAATGTACTGGCAAACAGAATCCAACAGCACATTAAAAAGCTTATCCACCACGATCAAGTTGGCTTCATCCCTGTGATGCAAGACTGGTTCAATGTATGCAAATTAATAAATGTAATCCATCACATAAACAGAACCAATGACAAAAACCACATGATTATCTCAATAGATGCAGAAAATTCTGTCAATTCATCAAATTCATTGTCTAGTTTTGTTCTTTTGCTGATGAGGAGTTGTGATCCTTTGGAGAAGAGGAGACATTCCGGTGTTTGGAATTTTCAGCCTTTTTATGCTGGTTTTCCTCTCATTTTCATGGACTTATCTACCCTTGGTCTTTGATGTTGGTGACCTTTGAATGAGGTTTTTGCATGGGCATCTTTTTGTTGATGTTGATGCTATAGCTTTCTGTTTGTTAGTTTTCCTTTTAACAGTCAGGCCCCTCTTTTGCAGGTCTGCTGGAGGTCCACTCCTGACCCTGTTTGCCTGGGTATTACCAGTGGAGGCTGCAGAACAGCAAAGATTGCTCCCTGCTCCTTTCTCTGGAAGCTTTGTCCCAGGGGGGCATCTGCCAGATGCCACCTGGAGCTCTCCTGTTTGAGGTGTCTGTCGACCCCTGCTGGGAGGTGTCTCCCAATCAGGAGGCATGGGGGTCAGGGACCCACTTAAGGAGGCAATCTGTCCCTTAGCAGAGCTTGAGGACTGTGCTGGGAGATCTGCTGCTCTCTTCCAAGCTGGCAGGCAGGAACATTTAAGTCTGCTGAAGCTGCACCCACAGCCACTCCTTTTCCCTGGTGCTCTGTCCCAGGGAGATGGGAAGTTTTATCTATAAGCCCCTGCCTGGGGCTGCTGCCTTTCTTTCAGAGATGCCCTGCCCAGAGAAGAGGAATCTAGAGAGGCAGTCTGGATACAGCAGGTTTGCTGCACTTCAGTGGGTTCCGCACCCAGTTCGAACTTCCTGGCGGCTTTGTTTACACTGTGAGGGGAAAACCGCCTACTCAAGCCTCAATAATGGCAGACATCCCTCCCCCCACCAGGCTCCAGTGTCCCCAGTCAACTTCAGACTGCTGTACTGGCAGTGGATCTTAGCTTGTTGGGCTCCATGGTGGTGGGATTCGCTGAGCAAGACCACTTGGCTCCCTGGCTTCAGCTCCCTTTCCTGGGGAGTGAATGGTTCTGTCTCACCGGTGTTCCAGGCACTGGGGTACAAGAAAACCTTGTGCACCTAGCTTGGTGTCTGCCCAAACAGCTGCCCAGTTTTATGCTTGAAACCCAGGGCCCTGGTGGTGTAGGTACCCGAGGGAATCTCCTGGTCTATGGGCTGCGAATACCATGGGAAAAGCATGATATCTGGGCCAGATAGCACTATCCCTCAGGGCACAGTTCCTCATGGCTTCCCTTGGCTAGGGGAGGGAGTTCCCTGACCCCTTGCACTTCCCAGGTGAGGTGACACCCCACCATGCTTCTGCTTGCCCTCCATGGGCTGCAACCACTACCTAACCAGTCCCAGTGAGATAAGCCAGGTTCCTCAGTTGGAAATGCAGAAATCGCTAACCTTCTGCGTTGGTCTCACTAGGAGCTGCAGACTGGAGCTGTTCCTATTTGGCCATCTTGTCCTCTGTCTCCACCACATTTTATTTATCCACTCATTGATTGACATTTGGGCTGGTTCCATGCTTTTGCAATTGCAAATTGTGCTGCTATAAACATGTGTGTGCAAGTATCTTTTTTTGTATAGTGACTTCTTTTCCTCTGGGTAGATATCTAGTAGTGGGATTGCTGAATCAAATAGTAGATCTACTTATAGTTTTTTAAAGAATCTCAACACTGTTTTCCATAGTGGTTGTACTAGTTTACATTCCCAACAACAGTGTAAAACTTTTTCCTTTTCACTGCATCCATGCCAACATCTATTATGTTTTGATTTTGTTTTATTATGGCCATTCTTGCAGAAGTGAGATGATATCACATTGTGATTCTGATTTGCATTTCCCTGATAACTAGTGATGTTGAGCATTTTTCCATATGTTTCTTGGCTATTTGTTTATCTTCTACTGATAATTATCTATTCATGTCCATAGCCCACTTTTTGATGGGATTCTTTGGGTTTTTTTCCTTGCTGATTTGTTTGAGTTCCTTGTAGATTCTGGATATTAGTCCTTTGTCAGCTGTATGGATTGTGAAGATTTTCTCCCGCTCTGTGGGTTGTCTGTTAACTGTGCTGATTATTTCTTTTGCTGTGCAGAGCTTTTTAGTTTAATTAAGTCCCATCTATTTATCTTTGTTTTTGTTGCATTTGCTTTCAGGTTCTTGGTCATGAAGTCTTTGCCTAAGCAAGAGTCTAGAAGGGTTTTTCAGATGTTATCTTCTAGAATCTTTATGGTTTCAGGTCTTAGATTTAAGTCTTTGATCTATCTTGAGTTGTTTTTTTGTATAAGGGGGAGATGAGGATCCAGTTTCGTTCTTCTACATTTTGCTTGCCAATTATCCCAGCACCATTTGTTGAACTGGGTGTCCTTTTCCCAATTTATGTTTTATTTGCTTTGTCAAAGATCAGTTGGCTGTGAGAATTTGACTTTATTTCTGGGTTTTCTATTCTGTTCCATTGGTCTATGCACCTATTTTTATACCAGTACCATTTTGTTTTGGTAACTATGGCCTAATAATATAGTTTGAAGTTGGGTAATGTGATGCCTCCAGATTTGTTCTTTTTGTTTAGTCTTGCTTTGGCTATGCAGGCTCTTTTTTGGTTCCACATGAATTTTAGGACTGTTTTTTCTTGTTCTGTGAAGAACGATGGTATTTTGATGGGAATTGCGTTGAATTCATAGATTGCTTTTGGCAGTATGATCATTTTCACAATATTGATTCTACCCATTCATGAACATAGGATGTGTTTCCATTTGTTTGTGTCATTTATGATTTCTTTCAGCAGTGCTTTGTAGTTTTTTTCCTTTTACAGGTCTTTCACATCCTTGGTTAGATATACTAAGAATTTTATTTTATTTTTTTGCAGCCATTGTGAAAGGGGTTAAGTTCTTGATTTGATTCTCAGCTTTGTCACTGTTGGTGTGTAGCAGAGCTACTGATTTGTGTACATTAATTTTGTATCCTGAAACTCTGCTGAATTCATTTACCAGTTCTAGGAGCTTTTTGGATGAGTCTTTAGGGTTTTGTAGATATATGATCATATTGTCATCAAACTGTGACAGTTTGACTTCCTCTTTACCAATTTGGATGCTCTTTATTTCTTTCTTTTGTCTGATTGCCCTGGCTAGGACTTCCAGTACTATGTTGAATAGAAGTGGTGAAAGTGGGCATCCTTGTCTTGTTCCAGTTCCCAGGGGAAATGCTTTCAACTTTTCCCCATTCAGTATAATGTTGGCTGTGGGTTTGTTGTAAATGGCTTTTATTACCTTAAGGTATGTCCCTTCTATGCCGATTTTGCTGAGTTTTAATCATAATGGATGCTGAATTTTGTCAAATACTTTTTCTGCATCTATTGAGATGATCATGTGATTTTTGTTTTCAATCCTGTTTATGTGTTGTATCACATTTATTAACTTAAACCATTTATTGATGTTAAACCATCCTTGCATCTCTGGTATGAAACCCACTTGATCATGGTAGATTATCTTTTTGATATGCTATTGAATTAGGTTCACTAGCATTTTCCTTAGGATTTTTGCATTTATGTTCATTAGGAATATTGGTCTGTAGTTTTTTTTTTTTTATGTCTTTCCCTGGTTTTGGTATTAGAGTGATACTGGTTTTATAGAATGATTTAGGGAGGATTCCCTCTTTCTCTGTCTTTCGGAATAGTGTCAAGAGTATTGGTAACAATTCCTCTTTCAATGTGTGATAGAATTCAGCTGTGAGTCTGTCTGGTCCTGGACTTTTTTTTGTTGGCAGTGTTTAAATTATCATTTCAATCTTGCTGTGTCTTATTGGTCTGTTTAGAGATTCTATATCTTCCTGGTTTAATCTAAGAGGGTTGTATATTTCCAGGAATTTATCCATCTCCTCTAGGTTTTTTAGTTTATGCACATGGAAGTGTTCATAGTAACCTTGAATAATCTTTTGTATTCCTGTGGTATCAGTTGTGGTATCTCTCATTTTGTTTCTAATTGAGCTTATTTGGATCTTCTCTCTTCTTTTCTTAGTCAATCTTGCTAAAGGTCTATCAATTTTATTTATCTTTACAAAGAACCAGCTTTTTGTTTCATTATCTTTTGTATTTTGTTGTTGTTGTTGTTGTTGTTGTTTCCATTTCATTTAGTTCTACTCTGATCTTTGTTCTTTTTTTCTGCTGGGTTTGTGTTTGGATTGTTCTTGTTTCTCCAGTTCCATGAGGTGTGACCTTAGATTGTCTATTTATGTTCTTTCAGACTTCTTGATGTGGACATTTAGTACTATGAACTTTCCTCTTAGCATCACTTTTGCTGTATCCCAGATGTTTTGATAGGTTGTGTCACTATTATCATTCAATTCAAATAATTTTTAAAATTTCCATCTTGATTTCATTTTTGACCCAATAATCATTCAGGAGCAGGTTATTTAATTTCTATGTATTTAAATGGTTTTGAGGGTTCTTTCTAGAGTTGATTTCATTTTATTCCACTATGGTCTGAGAGAGTACTTGATGTAAGTTCAATTGTCTTAAATGTACTGAGACTTGTTTTGTGGCCGATCACATTGTCTATCTTGGAAAATGTTCCATATGCTGATGAATAGAATGTATATTCTGCAGTTATTGTATAGAATGTTCTGTAAATATCTGTTAAGTAATTTGTTGTAGGGTATAGTTTAAGTCCATTGTTTCTCTGTTGACTTTCTGTCTTGATGACCTGTCTAGAGCTGTTAGGTCTAGTAGTACTTATTTTATAAATGCTGAAGCCCCAGTGTTAGGTGCATGTATATTTAGGATTGTGATATTTTCCTGTTGGACTAGTCCTTTTATCATTATGTAATGTCCCTTTTTGTCTTTTAAATGCTGTTGTTTTGTTCTGTCTGATATAAGAATAGCTACTCCCACTTGCTTTTGGTATCCATTTGCATGGAATATATTTTTCCACCCCTTTACCTTAACTTTATGTGAGTCTTTATGTGTTAGGTGAGTCTCCTGACGACAGCAGAAACTTGATTGGTGAACTCTTATCCATTCTGCTATTCTGTATCTTTTAAGTGGAGCATTTAGGCCACTTACATTCAATGTCAGTATCGAGATGGGAGGTACTATTCTATTCATCGTACTATTTGTTGCCTGAATACTTTGTGCCTTTTTCATTGTGTTATTGTTATGTTGATCCTGTGAAATTTATGCCTAAGGAAGTTCTATTTTGATGTATTTTGAGGATTTGTTTCAAGATTTAGAGCTCTTTTGAGCAGTTCTTATAGTGCTGGCTTGGTAATGGTGAATTCTCTCAGCATTTGTTTGTCTGGAAAAGACTGTATCTTTCCTTCATTGATGAAGCTTAGTTTCGCTGGATACAAAATTCCTGGCTGATAATTGTTTTGTTTAAGGAGGCTAAAAATAGGACACAATCCCTACTACCTTGTAAGGTTTCTCCTGAGAAATCTGCTGTTAATCTGATAGGTTTTCTTTTATAGTTTATGTGATACTTTTGCCTCACAGCTCTTAAGATTCTTTCCTTTGTCTTGCCTTGAAATAACCTGATGACTACGTGCCTGCATGATGATCTTTTTGCAATGTTGAGGTCTGTTCTTTCTATACTCAGTTTTTTTGAGGATTTTTATCATGAAGGAATGTTGAATTTTATCAAATAGTTTTTCAGCATCAATTGAAATGATCATATGGTTTTTATCCTTCATTCTGTTGATATAATGTAGCACATTGATTAATTTGCTCATGTTGAGCCATCCTTGCATCCCAGGGATAAACCCCAGTTGATCATGATGAATGATGTTTCCAATGTATTGCTGAATTCAGTTTACTAGTATTTTGTTGAGAATTTTTGCATCACTATTCATCAGAGATGAATATTGTAGTATAGTATATGTAATATAGAATATTGTAGCCTGTAGTTTTATTTTCTTCATGTGTCTTTGGTTTTGGTATTGGGGTATTACTATCCTTGTAGAATGAGTTTGGAAGAATTTTCTCCTCCTCTATTTTTCGAAACAGTTTGAGTAAAATTGGAATTAGTTTCTCTTTAAATATTTGGTAGAATTCGGCAGTGAAGCCATCAGGTCCTGGACTTTTCTTTACTGGGAAACTTATTACAGCTTTGATTGTGTTACTTGTCATTGGTTTGTTCAGGTTTTGGACTTCTTCCTGGTTCAATCTTGGTAGGTTGTATTGTCTAGAAATTTGTTCATTTCTTATAGCTTTTCCAATTTATTGGCATATTGTTGTGCATAGTAGCCACTAATTATCCTTTGAATTTCTGCAGTGTCAGTCGTAATGGCCCCTTTTTCATTTCTCGTTGTATTTATTTGGATGTTCTCTCCTTTTTTCTCAGTCACACTAAAGGTTAGTCAATTTTGTTTAACTTTTAAAAAACCCTTCTGTTTCATCGATCTTTTTTATTGTTTTCTTCATTTCAATTTCATTGATTTCTGATCTGATATTTATTATTTCTTTTCTTCTACTACTTTTGGATTTGTTTTGCTCTTGCTTTTCTAGTTCTTTAAGATGCGTTGTTAGATTGTTTATTTGAAGTTTTTTCTCTTTTTTGATGTGAGTACTTACAGCTATAAATTTCCCTCTTGATACTACTTTTGCTGTATCTCACAGGTTTTGATATGTTTTGTTTCCATTATCATTTGTTTCAAGAAATTTTTCAATTTCTTTCTTCATTTCTTCATTAAGCCACTGGTCATTCAAGAGCATATTGTTTAATTTCCATGTATTTGTATAGTTTCCAAAATTCCTCATTATTAATTTCTAGTTTTATTCTATTGTGGTCAGAGAAGATGCTTAATATTATTTCAAATTTTTTGAATGTTTTAAGATTTGTTTTGTATCCTAACATATGATTTATACTTGAGACTGATCCATGTGCTAAGAAAAAAAATATGTATTCCTCAGCCGTTGGATGAATTGTTCTATAAGTATATATTAGATCAATTTGTTCTATAGTGCAGATTATGTCCAATGTTTCTTTATTTTCTGTCTGGAAGATATGTCCAATGCTGAAAGTAGGGTTTTGAAGTTTCCAGTGATTATCATAATGGAGCCTTTCTCTGTCTTTAGCTCTAATAATATTTGCTTAATATATCTGGGTGCTCCATATCCTCTGGCTGAATTAATTTGTTTATCATTATATAGTGACCTTCTTTATCTCTTCTTATAGTTTTTGTCTTGAAATCTCTTCTGTCTGATATAAGTATAGCTGTTTCTACTCTTTTTTGGTTTCCATTGGCATGGAATATCTTTTTCCATCACTTTTTTTTTCAGTCTAATATGTCTTTTTAGGTGAAGTGTGTTTCCTGTTGGCTCAGATCAATGGGTCTTGTCTTTACATCCATTCAGCCACTCTATCTCTTCTGATTGGAGCATTTAGTCCATTTACATTCAATATTTTTATTGAGAAGTAAGGACTTAGTCCTGCCATTTTAAAATTTATTTTCTGGTTGTATTGTGGTATTCTCTTCCTGTTTTCTTTCTTTCCTATCTTCCTTTATTGAAGGTAATTTTATCTGGTGATAGAATTTAGTTTCTTGCTTCTTATTTTTTTGTGTCTCTGTTGTATGTTTTTTGGTTTAAGGTTACCATGAGGCTTACAAATACTTTTTTTTTTTTCTTTTTTTTGACAGAGTCTCACTGTCACCCAGGCTGGAGTGCAGTGGTGCAATCTTGGTTCACCACAACCTCCACCTTCCAGGTTCAAGCAATTCTTCTGCCTCAGCCTCCCAAGTAAGCATGTGCCACCATGCCTGGCTAATTTTTTGTATTTTTAGTAGAGATGGGGTTTCACCATATTAGCCAGGATGGTCTCAATCTCCTGACCTCATGATCTGCCTGCCTCAGCCTCCCAAAGTGCTAGGATTACAGGCATGAGCCACCGCACCCAGCCACAAATACTATTTTATAACCCATTATGTAATCTGGTAACAACTTAACACTGTTTGCATAAACAAACAAGCAAAAAGAAAACTACAATAATAAAAGTCTATGCCTTCACTTCGTCCCCCTCCTTTTTAACTTTCTGTTGTTTCTATTTATATATTATTGTACTGTCTTTTGTCTACAAAAGTTGTAGCTATTTTTGAATGATTCATCATTTAGTCTTTCTACTTAGAATAACAGTAGTTCAGACATCACAGTTAGTGTTTTGATATTCTGTGTTTTTCTGTGTACTTACTATTACCAGTGACTTTGGTACCCTCAGGCCATTACTTTTTGCTCATTACCATCTCTTTCTTTCTGAGTGAAGTGCGCCCTTTAGCATTTCTTGTAGGACAGGTCTGGTGAAATCCCTCGGCTTTTGTTTGTCTGGGAATGTCATTATTTCTTCTTCATGTTTGAAGGATATTTTCACCAGATATACTATTCTAGGGTAAAAGGTTTTTTTTTCCTTCAGCACTTTAAATATGTCATGCAACTCTCTCCTGATCTGTAAAGTTTCCACTGAAAAGTCTGTTGCAGACACCAAGTAGACTTCCAAGTAGAACATTTTGGAGCTTCACTGTATGTTATTTGTTTCTTTCTCTTGCTGTTTTTAGGATCCTTTCTTTATCCTTGACCTTTGGAAATTTGATTATTAACTACATTGAGGTAGTCTTCTTTAGGTTAAATCTGCTGGGCGGATCACGAGGTCAGGAGATCGAGACCATCCTGGCTAACCCGGTGAAACCCTGTCTCTACTGAAAAATACAAAAAAAAAAAAAAATAGCCGGGCGAGGTGGCGGGTGCCTGTAGTCCCAGCTACTCGGGAGGCTGAGGTAGGAGAATGGCGTAAACCCGGGAGGCGGAGCTTGTAGTGAGCTGAGATTCGGCCACTGCACTCCAGCCTGGGCCACAGAGCGAGACTCCGCCTCAAAAAAAAAAAAAAAGAATTCTGAATTTCTTCTCTGTGTTATCTGATCTTAACACAACTACTTTGAATTCTCTGTCTGAAAGGTCACATATCTCTGTTTCTCCAGGATTGGTTCCTGGTGGCTTATTTAGTTCATTTGGTGAGGTTATGTTTTCCTGAATGGTGTTGATGTTAGTAGATATTCTTTGGTGTCTAGGCATTAAAGAATTAGGTATTTGGCCGGGCGCGGTGGCTCAAGCCTGTAATCCCAGCACTTTGGGAGGCCGAGACAGGCGGATCACGAGGTCAGGAGATCGAGACCATCTTGGCTAACATGGTGAAACCCCATCTCTACTAAAATAAAAGTACAAAAAACTAGCCGGGCGAGGTGGCGCGCGCCTGTAGTCCCAGCTACTCGGGAGGCTGAGGCAGGAGAATGGTGCGAACCCGGGAGGTGGAGCTTGCAGTGAGCTAAGATCCGACCACTGCACTCCAGACTGGGTGACAGAGCGAGACTCCGTCTCAAAAAAAAAAAAAAAAAAAAAAAAGAATTAGGTATTTATTGTAGACTTCACTGTCTGAGCTTGTTTGTACCCATCCTTCTTGGGAAAGCTTTCCAGATATTTGAAAGTACTTAGGTGTTATAATCTAAGCTGTATCTGGTTTAGGGAATACCCCAAGACCAGTAACACTGTGGTTCTTGCAGACTGGTGGTGGTCTTGGACAAGGTCTGGAAGAATTTTCTGTATTGCCAGGTAGAGACTCTTGTTCTCTTTTCTTACTTTCTCCCAAACAAATAGAATCTCTCTCTCTCTTTCTCTTTCTCTTTCTCTTTTTCTTCTGAGCCACCTAAAGCTGGGGGTGGAGTGACACAAGCATCCCTGTGGCCACTTCCACTATGACTGCACTGGGTCAGACCTGAAACCAGAACAGCACTGAGTCTCACCCAAGTCCTGCTGTAGCCACTCCCTTGGTACCGCTTATGTTCACTCAGGATCCTGGGGCTCTATAATCAGCAGGTCACAAAGCCAGTCAGGCCTGTGTTCTTCTTCCCTTCAGAATGACGAGTTTCCCGAGGCCCTGGTGGGTCCAGAAGTACCATCCAAGAGTTAGATACTAAAGTCAAAAACATTAGAAGTCTACTTGGTGTTCTGTTTTACTGTGACTTGGCTGGCACTCAAACCACAAGACACAGTCATTCCCAGTCTTTCCTCCCCTTTCCAAAAGCAGAGGAGCCTTACTCTGTAGCCACCACCACCATAGGCCATGGGGAGTATAGTAAGACTACCAAGGATGTTCTCTTAATGTCCCAGAGCTCTTAAGTCAACTTGTAGAGAATGCTGCTTGGCCTGGGAGTCACTCTTCAAGTCTGGGCTCCTCTCTGGCCCAGAGCAGGTCCAGAAATGCCATCCACAAGTCAAGTCCTGGAATCAGG